>NC_136664.1:14523570-14568570 GCF_903797595.1 Erithacus rubecula | reverse complement strand
AATGAACTGATTTCTTCGTACAGTATATTATAGCAGCACCAGATAGCAGTGGATGGTTAAGGTTGTGTCAGCATTTCCATTATAAATCCTGTTTTTCAGGGGTTTATAACTCAGCTGTGAAAATGCAGCCCAGGCTAAAACTTGGCGCACAAGGTCTCTGCCAGGAAGAACATTTATTTTACAAATTTCCCCAAAATGTCTCTTGGAATATTCTGGTATCATATGAACATGAATTATACAAATATGGTAAAAGTTTACTAGTTTAGAACTCTGCATTTGTTTATCTATAGAAACAGGTTTGATTTAAAAATAAAACAAGCAGCTTGTCCCTTTATAAAATGACGGGCTAACACACCTTTGCCCGAGAAAGAGCAAAAAATTAATATTTGAAAATCCTTTGAAGCATCACTCCAAAGCAGAGCACTGTTTTTGCGTACCCAGGAATATTTTCATGCTAAATAAAACACGGTGCTGCAGAATTAGATTGTTGAACATTTACCATTGGGTCCTCACGCTGCGAGTGAACTTGCATTAAACCTCACATTAATAAAGCGCTTCATCACAAGAAGCCTGTGTGTCTAGCTCTGTGTTTGGCTCAGCCAAATGCCATTTGGCTATCAAAGACCTGTTTTGATTAGCAACTGGTGCCAAGAAGCAGGGAGAGGAGTGGCAGGCAGAAAGGAGAAACGCTTCTTTTCGCAGTTAATCACCCAAAGAGGAGCAGAGAAAAACACAGAGCAGCGACGGCTGAGCAGCAAATCCAAAACCAGCCCCTGTGACAACAAAACAGCACAGGTCCCATCCTGCCAGGCTGTCAGGCTCTGCTGTGGAAAGCTGGGGGCCAGGGCTGGAGCCACCTGACCTAGGACACCCCAATTCCCAACTTCCCAAAGTGGAACGGTGTCACTGACGTGTCCCAAAGGGCAAACAATGCAACAGCCGAGTTACAACGGCAAAAGCAGCAGCCAGCACGAGAGAGGGTGTTATATGAGAGGCTGGGAGTATTTTCTATCTTTCAATCAGATTTACTGGGAGTAAATCTTATGGGTGAGGGGAGGAGGGGCAGCAGACGGGGTAAGGAGCACTGCATGCTCCCTCCTGCCTTCTCACACAGCACACACTCCCAGCCTTGGCATGGGGGAGCTGGACACGTCCTCCCGCCCCATTTGTGCTGCCCATGCCCAGCCTGACCTGGGGTTTTTAACACTGGCTTTTTCTGTCAATACCCCATGAGTCCATACAAGGATGGCTGCTACATCCCCAGCAGAGCTGCTCTCCCCTCCCACACAGCATTAGGACACACAGAAGATGCTGGTCAACCTTTTATGCTGCTGCCTCTGTCCAAAACCTTACACCTGCAGGTAAGCCACAACCCCAAGTGATGGGAGAGGTGCAGCAGAACCCAGGCAGTGCTGGCTGGGTGCCCCAAAAACCACAGCAGCACAACAGCCACAGGCCCAAGGAGTGGGTGTCTCCCAGAGCCACTTGTCTCTGAGAAACACCTGCACTGCAGGAAGAGTTTATCACACAGCCCTCCTACACCCCTGGTGCACCCACACAAGATCACCCACAGCTTTGGCCCGAGGTTTCTGAAGGAAAGCTGCTCCCACTCCAGCACAATCACCAGGGATGTCTGTCTGCCAGGGAGAGTGCACGAGACTCAGGCACATTCAGAATGTTTACATTAAACAATGAAAAGGAGAGAAGCCTCAGAACAAACGTGCTGTAGCTTACATGAGTCGTGTGAGCCCTGCAGAGGGGTGAGCGAGCAGGTCCTTCCCAGCACCACGAGCCCTGTGAGGCTGGCAGATGCTCCAGTGCAGCTGCACAGCCAAGCCTCCCACACAAAATGCAAGCTCCCTGTAGCAGCAGGAACATTGACTGAGTGGTGGCTGAAGACACAGCATTTGCCAACAAGAAGGACAAACCAAATGTTATTGACAGCAGAGGGTTGGAGGGGAAACATCTGAAATTCGCTGGATCAAAGCTGCATGGCACCAGCATCACCCACTGCAAAGGCCAGACAGGAGCTTCAGGAGCCCCCTGCCTCCACCCCAACCATGACTGGGAAGGAAAAGATTCCAGCAGGTCCAGGGTGCTCCTTGCTCTCCAGCAGAGAGCTGCACCCTGTTTAACCAAGGAGAGCACCTTACCCAGTGCCTGGCTAGCGATGCTCAGCTGGCCCATTGGTGCTTCTTTAGCCTCCCACCCTTCACACCAGGCAGCCTCACCCAAAAGGCTTTTACATGGGGCATTTTCCTGATTTCCATCTTATTTCTGGGGGGAGATACAGGGATAATTACTTTTCCATGTATTTTTTATTAGTTTGTGATTCTGCTCCCAAGGAGGGCAGGGAGCACTGAAGCCTGTTCGTGTGTTTTGAAAGGGAAGAGGAGGAAGTAATCTAAAATACACATTCTGTTAAATAAGGATGCAGAACGATGAGTATCTGTTTCATTGGCAGTGATATCTGACTATCCCAGGCTGAAGTATTAATGTACATTTCTTTAAGAAAATACATAGCATTTGCTGTAAAATATAGAGGATATGCCATAGTGTTTTTGATTATTAAGCTAAATAGCCATGTAAAATGAGTACAGCATATTGGCACTAATTCCTGCTGTACTGAGGCTCCTTTGTGAAATTAGTTAATTAGTTTTCCCCCAACCCCCCCAATCCAAAACTTCGCTTGAATAAATTTGTGGTTAGCACAAGTATGAAGAATTCTGCTTTTCTTGGCTAATTTTTTCTCTCTTCCCCACTTTTCAAAGGAAACTTCCCCTAACTATTGGGAGAACAATGTTCATCTTGGATATGACTGGCTGAAGAGGTAACATTAGCAAAAAATTTATTTAGTGTAGCAAAACAACTGCCCATATTTTCTCTGTCCATCACAGCATAAGGTGAACCAACAGATTCAGCAGACTGTTGTAAACTTGTTAATTCTTTAATAAATTAGCCACAAAAGAAGTGTTAATTAACTAGTAAAAATGTTTAGGGATTCTGTGAAAAAAAATCATAAAGATTGAAAAATGTATGCTTAGTGATATTTTAAAAAATACAGGTTTTTAACTCAGTTTCTGAGACTTTTACAACAAAGTGCAGAGAAAGACAGATGAAATTATGTTCTGACTACATGCACTGAATAAGCCCAAAGGGAACCTCTGTATATAGTTATCAGTGGCACTGAAATCTGCTTAGGAAAGCAACAAGTCTTTTGTTCTGTTGACAACAGTTATTACAATTAATTCATTTTGTGATTGGTATTTGCACTGAGTGACAAGGTGTTATTTTACCTCAGTAAAAGTTAAAATGGTAATACCTACATGTGAAATAACACTGAGTTTGCTATCACTCACTCAAGAAAAGAAAAGACTGTTCAGAAATGCCTGCTCAGCCACCACTGCAAACCTGAAGCGTTAGCATCAGGCTTCTGCTCTTGTTTTCCCAGATTTGCATTTCTGCTCTTCTAAAAGTTTATTTGGGAGGGGAAAAAAAAAAAAAAAAATTGCCTAATTTTTGTTAAATGACAGAACAAAGCATCAGTGGATTACCTGAGCCCCATGGCACAGCCACACCTGGCTCTGGCCCCTCTCTGGATTACCTGAGCCCCATGGCACAGCCACACCTGGCTCTGGTCCCTCTCTGGATTACCTGAGCCCCATGGCACAGCCACACCTGGCTCTGGCCCCTCTGGATTACCTGAGCCCCATGGCACAGCCACACCTGGCTCTGGCCCCTCTGGATTACCTGAGCCACATGGCACAGCCACACCTGGCTCTGGTCCCTCTGGATTACCTGAGCCCCATGGCACAGTCACACCTGGCTCTGGCCCCTCTGGATTACCTGAGCCCCATGGCACAGCCACACCTGGCTCTGGCCCCTCTGGATTACCTGAGCCCCATGGCACAGTCACACCTGGCTCTGGCCCCTCTCTGGATTACCTGAGCCCCATGGCACAGTCACACCTGGCTCTGGTCCCTCTCTGGATTACCTGAGCCACATGGCACAGTCACACCTGGCTCTGGCCCCTCTGGATTACCTGAGCCCCATGGCACAGTCACACCTGGCTCTGGCCCCTCTCTGGATTACCTGAGCCCCATGGCACAGCCACACCTGGCTCTGGCCCCTCTGGATTACCTGAGCCCCATGGCACAGTCACACCTGGCTCTGGTCCCTCTGGATTACCTGAGCCCCATGGCACAGCCACACCTGGCTCTGGCCAGGTGCAATACCTGTGCACATCCACATAGGGAGGGAGGCCCACAGCTGCTGCTTAGACCCTCAGCTGCCCATTTTTAGCATGTGAAAGACAAAGCAAGGAGCGAGGAGCATTAGATGATATAAATTTTACTTTTTGTAGCAGGACCCAGCAAACCAAGGAAAGTTTGCAGCACTAGCAAATGGCAAATAATCCATTAGCTATGGATATTTCAGCACGTCTCTACTTTTATTATAAGTTAGCCTCTCTAAACCATTGACTTAACAGAGAATCATTATAAATCCCCATTTTGAATTTTTTTATTAGCAGTATTTATCACCTTCTCAAAATCAATCCTATATTTTTAAATTAAAACAAATGACTACTTGTACTGCAATCAATATGAGTACATTTCCCTTTTTTAAAAGGAGAAAAAATGGAATACAAAGAAATGTCCTTCTTTGGCTGCATCAATCCAATTTCAATATAATTCAATATTTAATAAATATAATCCTCCATGTCTGTGCAGGGAAACATCATAAAAAATGCAAAAGGTTTCTTGGTCTCCAATAACTTGTATGAAACAAAGTGTTTCCTTATTCCTTCCATAAATACTGCAGTCATATGCTACTATGTTTTGTTCTTCCTGCTTATTAGAAAGAGTTTGCTCTGATTATGTATAAGAAAGGTGGTTTACATATTTTGTGATTAAAAATCCAAAATGCCATCTACCATCTCCAGAAAAATATTGTCTTTATCTCTTTGTATTTCTTTGACTTGTCATTTTTGAAAGGGCAAAAAAGAAAAACCTTATATAATACCTAATTTGTACATCTGTGGTTTCCCTCTGACTTGCATAGGCACCATATGTTTTTAATTATCATAATAGCCTTAAAGAACCTGTTCAGGGAGAAACACATATGATCCTTTTATTAGTGGTTTGCAATTTAAACAGTTTTAACAGAAAAGGTCTGGCTATAAGGGACTGAGAGGCACAAAGGTCTAAAACCCTGTTATTGACCTCTGAAAGCATGAGTTCAGATCCCACCCACCGAGGAGGGACCTGCCTCTCCCACCCCTGACAGAGGTAATCAGTCACATGTGGAACAGCTCTTCTGGACCTCAAAAGATGCAATCTCCAATCTCAAATGGCTTGATGCTTCAGTCAACACCTGGCACAGTGAAACCAGGGTCTACAAACACCCTGGTGCACCCACTCTGTGCCTCCTCCTGCCCAGCCAACGCTCACACAGCAGTGGTGTGTTAGGAGAAGCTATGAGAGCTCCAAAAGCCCAGGATTTCAGCAATTCTCCTTAGGCATTGCTCTCTCAAATTCCCACTTCTGTCCTTTATGCAAACGCAAGGCTGGTGAGCACGCCAATATCCCAGTCATTCGGAGGTAGGAATTAAATTTAACAAGTTCAATTCACTCCTGATTCTGGACATCTAAACACATAATCAGTCTGATAATGTTATTAATTATCATTCAAGTGACAACCTTTGACACTGGCATGCTCCCACAACCTCCCTACTCCAACAACTCAAACAGAAAATCGTTGGCATGAAAACCCACAGTCTTATGAACAGAAATTGTAAATAAGCAGGCACTGAACATACAACGGGGAGTGAGCAAAATCCCCCTTTTCAGAGAGAAAGCAGAGGCTCACACAATAGCTCAGTCACTTGACCCAAAATGAAATTATGCACAACTTCATCCCAAAACAGATAATTTTCACCCCAAACAAAGGTCTGTGGGGAGAAGAGGGTGGGGAAAGAAGCCCAGCTAAAATTACACTGAGGCTGGAAGTCGTTACAGCTCCATCTCAGGAGATAGATGGTGTCCTCATTAGAATGAAGCTTTATTTAGATGGACAGACAGAATCCTTATTAGAACATTAGGCTAAAAAGTTTAAATGTCAGGAAATACAAAATTAGGATTCTGCAAATACATGCTGACTTGAGAAAAAAAACTTAGAGCTCCCTGTGCAGATCCCACTGGACAAACTTAGGAAAAATGCAATTGCTCAGGAATTGCAATCTCCCGTGCCAATCTAACCCTTCAAGGGTATCCTTGGAAAACTCTGTTTCACAAAAGTCAGAGGACATCCCTTTTCTTGGGCAAAGTGTTTTCCACTCATGATCTGAAGCTATCAGCTCCATCCCTGGCTGTACACTGAGCCCAAAGGGAAGGGAGGACTCAGGAGCTGCCATCTCCCACCACCCATTTGAGGAAAAGCCCATGCAGAGGAAAACATGCTGATATTGGAAACCCATTTCCAGCTGCACAGACCCCAAAAACTGTGAATCAGCCATTCTTTGCCCTTCACTGTCTCATTCCCCATTCCCAGGCCCTCTGCTTTCTCCAGGGAAACTCAGGTATTTTGCAGTGATGGAAAGACAGCTTAATTATCTTGCATACAAAAGAGATGGTCATAGTTTTCCATTTTACCTGCAAGCTAATGGATCTTGGGATACCAGACGTGGATGCTCAGAATCCCCTCTGGAGCCCTTCTGGTGATTTGTCGTCTCTTGGTTGCCTTTGGTGCACACGGGTCTCTGCCGAGGTAATATGTGAGCTATTGCACACTAAAAGCAGATTTTTGAGAGAGGAAGCTCAGGCACACACACACCCAGCCCCACCCTGGCACCCTCCACCCTCTCATCCTGTACCTGGCTCCACCAGGGTCCTGAGGAGGATTTTCCCATCTCCCAGGCTTCCAGGGGCCAGGCAGCAAAGGCACGACAGGGTTTGCTCTGAGAGCAGAGCTCTGCATGGCACAGTCCTTGTCCCTCATCCCAGGGCCATGGGGGAGAGCTGCAGGTGCTGGGACAGACCCGGACAGCTGGGGAGATGGACATGCTGACTGAGCAGCCATCTCCATGCACCTCTGCTGAGCTCCCTACTCCTCCTGTATGCAATTTGTGGCAGAGGGCCACCCACCACTGTCCCCTCTGCCAAACTCTAGGGTCCACACTGAACTTTTTACTGGGACCAAAAGGGGATGCCTATAGAAATGGATTTTCTGCTGGAAAATATAAAAGAAAAATAAAATCTTGCATATGGTCATCTAAATAAATAAAGACTATCTCCTTAGGAATTTGGGGGTTTTGTTTCCAATATGAATCCAGCAAAAATTTATCTCTCCCACAGGCTCACCCATAGATCATCAGAGTGAAGTTTTCTGGTGGAACAGAAGTGCCCAGTGTTTAGCTTGCAGCATGGGGAGGACAGCAGGGGACCATGGCTGCAGTCACACAGCCACAGGATGACCACTGACCAGGCCAGCCTGACTTCCACACGGTCAGGTTTGGGCACCTCTCACACCACCTTCTAAGCAAGTGACTCTGCCAGCCCCCAGCAAAGGAGGGAGCACAGACACATCCCACCAGGATGCATTTCCTCACCTTTGGAAACACACACAGGAGCCATCCATCCCTCCATCCACCAAGTACAGTCAGCCCAGGGACCCCTCATGCTGCAAGTCTCAAGCACAGTGCTTCCACTTTGTCCTCTTCTCCCACACAAGTACGAACACAGTTCTACCTTAAGAGAAATCCCAGCTCTCGGCCTGAGAAAACTCTTTCTTTCTTCTCTTTAAGGATCCTCCTTTCACAGTAAGGATCCTCCAAATTTCCAAAAAGTGGATAACAACAATACCACTGTGATCCCATCTGCACACAGCAATGGCACTGTAATGCATAGAGCATAAACCACCAAATTCCCACAGACAGCATCTGTCTTACTACAAACAATGGACCATTATCTTGTAAATAATTCTGATTAAGCTGCAGCATTTTCCCCAAACAAACAGTAGGGGAGCAGAGGGTGAGGATTTTTCTAGTGGGAGTGCCGGTTTTCTCCTTCCCCAGCACTGCCACTCAGTTTTTTATTCAACTGATTGGCCCCCTCCCCTCCCTGCTCTGTCCCCCATGGCTTGGTTTTCATCTTCTGACCTTATCCCAGTGTCAATCATTTTGGCAACTAAAGAGGGAGCCGTCATGTTAATGGGATTCCCACCTCTATCCTTTGGGAAAGCTTTTCTGGTTTGTTTTCTTCTTTTTCACCCCAATGTACAGTTATATAACGATTAGTGAATACCCCCAAAGCCCTCCTGTGACTGAGCAGCTCTCCTGTCAGGGGGTGGAGAGCTCAGCTGCACTGCTGGGTGCTCATTGGTGCTGGCCAGAGTTTGGGGACGTCTGGTCGTGCCGGTGACGCGTCTCGCTGTGCTTGGCATCCGGATGGACATGGCATGGCAGCAAACCTCGCTGGGCCAGGGCTGTCACCCTCTTCAGAGCCTCAGCAGGGAGAGCAGAGCCCTCAGCTGCAGCCCCCAGGAGCAGCACTCTGCTCTCCTCTGCACTCCAGCTGGCAGGTTAGTGAGCTTCAGCTGAAAGGATTCAAAAGAAAACCAAGCGCACAGGCTGGAACAGGGCTAGGTGTGCAAAGGGGAAATTGAAATGAGATACAGTCATGGCCTTTTTCTGAGGTTCTCAAATTGATCTGTGAGTTGAGGAGACCCCCCCAAAGAAGTTCTGAGTTTTATCTTTAGCCTGTTCATCTCAATGCATAAATCTTTTCTTATATGTCTCTCTTGATAAGTGTCCATTTCTATATGGCTGAAGTGTTGTTTTTTCTTCCCTGCATCCTCTTAACTTGCCTTGTTATTCATGTGAGAATTTTAGAGTCAAACACAGTTCCTGGCTTGAATTAAAAAAAAATAAATAAAAATAAAAAAAAAAAGAATAAAGGAGCAAGAACTACCACAGGATGGGGACATTGAATAACAGGCAAAAAAAAAAAAAATTAACTTCAAGTCACGAACTGAAATTACTGACATTCAATAAAAAAAACATACAAGAGCCAATTCAGCCACCAGACTGGGATCTTCTGAGCACCATGGGGACCAGCCCTGGACAGGAGGAACAAACTGTGGCAGACAGTGTGGCAGGACCTCAGTCCTGACAAGGAGCTGCTCACACAGGCACAGCAGTGGCTGGGGAGGGAGCAGCCCAGCAGACACTGCTGAGCCATCACCTGCCGTGGCTGGTGGCACACAGGGCTGGGGCTGGCATGAAGGTGATGGCCAAAACCTGGCAGCTCAGCCCAGCTGGCACCCCAAAGAGGCCTGAAGTAAAAGTCAATTGATTTGGTGAAAAGATATTATGGTCAAAGCATGCCACAGCTGCTGCAGGGAGCCCTGAGCAGCCTTGCTGGGCACGGGCAGGGGTAAGGGAGGTTTTGGTGATGGGTTCTGGTTCTCTGGCTGCTTGGACAGTCAGGCTCACCCAGGCTGCTGGGGCACTGCAGCCATGTACACACCCAACCCCTGTTTGCTATGAGTGTTTATTTTCATCAGTAAATTTTTATAGCTTACTGTAGTCATGTCAGAGAAGGAAGCATTTGTACACTGAGGACTTATATAATGTTCTTCATCTTCAAAGTGCTTTACAAACATTAATTAATTCATTTATCCTCACAGCACTCCTACCAGGGAGATAAGTACTATTATTTTCCATTTCATAATGTAGAATCCAAAGTGGAAAACTTATTTCTTTCCATGGTCAGTGAGTGAATCACAGGTAACCTGCAGGAGAAGTGAGGATTGCCAGCTTCTGAACTGGATCCCCTCTTCCCCAAATCTTTTTTAAAAGACTCGTGTTCTGACAGAGTCATGCCACCTATTGGGATATGCCTTGGGTTTTTCCTTCAGTAAGAGATAATTAAGGAACAATTCCCTCTCTGATCCCCAGCTATTTTCTACCCCACTGTAGCTCTGCAGCTGAACAATGGCTGTTCTATGCAGGGAAGGGTGCTGCAGACGCCCTGGATCAGAGGAGATCAGCTTAAAGGAACTGGCTGGCCTTCCTCTCACTCCATGGACAATGGGGCAGGCAGGGCAAACGCCTGGGGTGGGGGTGGCTTCAGGGACACCTGTTTGGAAATGGCAGGAGCCTCTCTCAGCTGAAATCACTCACACCCAGCACACCCATCTAGAAATTTCAAGTAGTAGGAAAATTGCTGTGGTTTCCTGCATTTGGTCTCAATCCTAAGTGTAATCCTTTTACATTTGTGTGGCAGGGGTGCAGAGGGTTCCTGGTTCACCTCTGTAGTGCTGCTGTAAATAAAGCTCTCCTGTCTGCTCCTCCCCAGCAAATGTGTGGCTGCTTCAAATGGCTCCAACACTGTGAGCCTGGGAGGCTCGATCTCAACACAGCTCAAAACCAAACTCGTGACTGGGTCTTCTAAGGAACTGTTCAGATCCAAGAACAAACCAAAATCAGGGATGACAAACTGAGAAATAAAAGCCCCCGAATTTTATAATTTCTGAGAAAGACAAGCTTCACCTGCTACAGTTCTTGCTAGTGGAGACCTCGGCCACCCTGGGTTGTTTCCAACTTTATGTTTCCACAATAATCAAACTGCATAAACCCCCAGACTTTCTAGGTAATTTTCAAGCTCAAAGCAGACACACTTATTAGCAAAGTAAGCCATGGCATAATGCAGAAGATATGACCACGTCCTACCGGGGAAAGGCCCGTACCTAGATGTTGCTTCAGAACAATCAGAACAATTGTTTAGTGATAAATGTTTTTTGCATATGACTC
This sequence comes from Erithacus rubecula, assembly GCF_903797595.1. Lineage (NCBI taxonomy): Eukaryota > Metazoa > Chordata > Aves > Passeriformes > Muscicapidae > Erithacus > Erithacus rubecula. Next base: position 14,557,760 of record NC_136664.1, on the reverse strand, counting down.
ATCAACCCTTGAAAACAGGATTCCTTATATAATACAAGTGCTGACACAGCCTTCACTTGAGTGGTGTGACTGCAGCTGTATAATTACAACTTTAGATTTGATGTTATGGACCTTAGGTTATGCCATTCAGACAAATGCTCCATTGTATTACAGAGATCTTTTCTCCTTAGTCATATTGCCCACAGGACAATAAGGACTATATTCACAGCTCACTGCATAGAAGTTTAGGCATGGAACCGCCAGCAGTACTACACAAAATGAGATTATACCCGATGGGGTTCAAATGGATTCATAATTGTCACTTTTTCTTGGTTTTTTTTTTTCCTGTGCTCCTAGTTGATACTTTTTTGGAAGTACTCTCCAAATAAAAGGAAGAACAATCTCACACTGAGTCTGGATAAATGTTACAGTTGTCTCACAAATGCTGTATTATTTCTAGCCCTTCCAAAATAATATAATTGTCCTACTGCTGAACCACAGATTTTTCTCAGTATGACACAGAACACTAAAATGTCAGGTCCTGACTCATGGTGTTTTGGTGGAATAAATAAAAAGTACCAATATGCTATTTAGAAGGGAGAGCATTAATGAAGATGTGACACCAGGAGCCCCAGCCATGTTTTCCTTTAGCTCCCACTGCACACTCAGCAGTGCTCCAGGCAATGGGCCACCTGTCAGGGACCCCATCCTGGAAACACTTACCACGGACCTGGGGGTGCTACTGGCACTGCCAAGGCTGGCTGCTTGCTCTCCTACACTTGCTTCACCTCAGGAGAATCCTGCATGGGCCTGGGGAGGGAGGTGTTCTCAGGATGCTCATGGCACACTCTTCCCGTGGGGAACCAAGGTGAGCGTTCAGGGGTTTGCAGGATTGGAGCTGTGACTTCAGTAAGGCTGGGCAAGATTACCCAAGAAAGATCACTCTCTCTGTGTGCTCCTTGTATTTCCCCACTGGGACAGGCCTTGCACACCCATTACTCACTAAGTCTGCATTTCCAGCTGCAGCATAGAGCCCTGGATTTGGCTCACACTGGCCGAGCACCCCGGCACTAATATTCACACACTGAATCCACCCACACTGCTCATTTCCAACCCAGTGGCATCCACAAAAGTTTCTACTGGATTTTAATAGTGACAGAGGAGAAACAGGTCCCACATTCCCAAGGTATTTACACACTGAATCCACCCACACTGCTCATTTTCAACCCAATGGCATCCCCAAAAATTTCTACTGGGTTTTAATAGTGACAGAAGAGAAACAGGTCCCACATTCCCAAGGCATTTTCTGTGACAGAGGATACAAATCTCATGCCCCCCCCCCTTATATACCTGTCTAACCCCACATGGCACCGTTCTAATGCTTTAAAAGATGGGATTTTTTAATAAATATCATTTACAACAAGCAGCTTTGTAGAGCTTGCCTCTCAAAGCATCAAACAACTGTGGATTGCATGAGTGTCTTTAACCAACAAAATGACTCAAAACTGCACTAATGGTTAACAGCTTTTTTTTTTATTAGCAACACTGAGATAAGTTATTGAAGCATTTTAGTATTGTTTTACATTCCATTCAGAAGTGACCTAACTTGTAACTCCATATACATTTAAAGATATAGTTTGACACTTATTCAGAAAGCAACAATTATTAAAACTTACATACCTTCATTACCAGGAAACCTTAATATATTTTCTAATTACTTCCAACAATACTCTATTCCAAAGCACATGATAACCCACTAGAAGTTTACACATTTCACTTCAATCACAGGTTTTAAATTGTGGATGTCAGAGTGCTGTTCATTGAATTTTACTGTCTTTCTTGGTTAATATTGGAAAACCTGGCACAATATATTAAGCTAGAAATATTGCTTAAAGAATATGAAAAAAGATAACTACAGTATTTTTTCCTGCTAAAGCATTACAAAATACAGGACCATTAAAAACTCAAATAGAAATGACAATAAATAACCTTAAAAATGTTAAGAGAATTTTCACTCATACTAAAGTCCATTCCCTAAGCTTGCCAAACACATAAATAACAGAACATATTCAGGACCTCTATTTTTGTACTATTATGATGGTTTGTTATATATTGTGGATGTATTGTGTATACATATATTAATGCTTACACTTAAGGTATATATTTTTTTCTTTGCTGAAACAATTAATAAGCCTCAGGTAATTATTTATCCCTGGCACTACAGGCATCTAGATAGGTGGGAGCAAACCTCAGAAATTCCAGATATGCAATACTGTGCATAACAAGATCATCTCAGCATAAAGATATCCTAAGTTCCTTAGATTACAAGGATGAATTTGGTTATTTATTCCTGAAAGCCTGTAACATAAAATTATAATTGCTGTCAAATTAATTGTTTAAAATTGGCCTCATAATAGGTATTAATCGTACACTTAGTTTTGATTTACAAGAATGTCTAAATTGCTCATGTTTATGAGTAGTTATAGGAAATACTATACCTCAGACACAAGAATGTATATTCCTGAACCAAAACACAAACCAGAGCATTGTCTCACTTTGGAAAGACCTGGAAACATCTCTAGGCCTCTGCCTAATCCTAAATTATAATTTAAATTTGACCTGGATATGACAAAAACAATAAGAATATATTGTTTGGGAGATGAAACTTAGAGCAAAAATCATACAGCTCTAAGCTTACATCATTATTTTGTCTCTGCAAAGAAAAGAAAAGCCTTTCTGTGCTAGGGATTTGCCTTGGTGCGGCTGGCCACTGATGTCTGAAATCAAGGCACATACCAAGGCCTCCTTTTGCAAACACAATCCCCCTTTCAGATGTGCTGCTAGGAGGGGCTGAATGCCTCCAGTCTCTCTGGGAATAGGAGGTACTCAGCACTTAGCTATATCTGATATTTTAGGGGTTAATTTCCAGAAGCATAAATGGAATGGGAATGTCACACCGCAGTATGAAGAATGGTAAGAACTAAAAGTTTTCAACAGTAAACAAAAACGGTGATACCAAACTTATCACCTGAGCAATTGCTGATACAACAAAATACAATCAAATTAAATTATTACATGAAAAAAGCAATGAAATTTTAAAGTCAAATAAACATAGGACCTGATTCTGCAATCCTTAGTTATGTATGTAGTGCTACTCATAGAGAATGAGGGATGCAAGACTGGGCCCTCAGCTTCTGCTTAGGAAGTCAATGTTGATTCAGACAGTATCTCTTCTAGCCAAAAATATGCAGCAAAAGGAAAGTAACATAAACAAGGCTAAATGTCAACAGTGTTTGCAGACTTACAGACACCATCCATTTGTTTGTACTGAAATGACTGGCGAACCATTTGGCAAATACAACGCTATTCACAGACCGGCCCTTTTATCCAGCAACACAAACTTCACTGGATCACTGGCATTCCCAGTTAATTAAAAAAAGGAAGCAAAGCCATATGAGTTTGGTTTGATATTGCCATGCAAATGGCACTGTGACATCCAGAAGTGTGTCTGAAACCCAGGCGGGGGCCGAGGTGCTGATCTCCCGTTTGGAGGAACAGTTCGTACTCTAAAAGCTGGCCTTGGACCTCCTAACTGAAACTAAGAAACCTCTTCAAAAGCACCATAATGGGGCAAAGAAAATTCTGCTGTAAAGCTTCCATATTGTTTCATTCTGCCTTGCAGGAAAAGAATATCCTGGTTACTCCTCCAACTGCAGATCGGGACAAAGCGTTCCTTAAGTGCGTTACATGATACTTTAAATGGGCAGTACTACAATTTGCTGTAGTAGGATGACCTTCCATTGCCTTGGAGCTGTCCTAGAGCTTGGATATATCAGGCCTTTTGCTTCTTAATATGGATTTTGTAATTTAAAAGATCTGCAATAAGGATTCAGGTGAAGCCATCACAAATAATTAAAAATCTTTTTCCGTGTTTCACGTGTTGGTGGTAGTTCTGGCGGGGTTAGCATTATGATCTTTTTGGTTTTGACACCTGTGGCAATAAGCAATTTACAACAACTAAATTCACTATTTAAACATTGGGGTAGAGCACTGTAATTATGTGACAATAAAGCTGTAATAATCTGCCACAATTGATCTTCCCCTTGCCCAGCCCTCTTGTCTGCGCTGTAGTTCCACATTTGGAAGGTATTTCAGAAAGTTACAATGCTGAACATTTTAATAATTCTGTGCAATGCTGAAAGCTTTCTGCTGCAAAGGAAACTGAAAGTGCTCAGCCCTTTGCAGGATCAGAACTCCAAAGCTGCTCCCATGCATCAGAGGGGCCCTGCCCTGTTTTCATACAGCAAAAGAAGTGATAATGGGGTGGAGCCTGTGCAGGAGAAAACAGCACTAATTGCAGAGGAAAGCAAGCATGAATGGAAGCAAATTAGATTTAGAGACAACATGGAACTAATACTTTTGGACATCATTAAGTGTGGATTCAATAGCACTAACCCATTAAGCAGCCAGCTAATGCTCAGGACTACCTCTGGCCAGTAGTTCTGTAGCCCATCAGTTCTCTTTTGAAAGCCTAAGTACTTCCCAAGTAGCAAATGCAAGTAGGGAAATTTTACCATCTTGGTCACAAAGCAGAGAAGTATTAAGGGGAGGAGAGAGAGAAGGGATAAAGGATCTTGTCATAAAAGGTCTTGTGCACAAATCACAAGTAAATTAATGTATTTGAACAGAAGGTAGAACATTATTGTGATACAACTACATGTATATGAGAAGACAAGCAGAAAAAGAGAAGAGCATAAATGGAAAGGAAAACAGATCTTTCAAAACCTAAATACAAAAATAGGTCTAGAACCTCCAAGCTTAACTTGTCAAATCACCAAGGGCTGTGAAAGCAGAGTATACAGACGCTCAAGAAAGCTACCAAGCCATGGACCTTGGGTCTCCCCCCAGCTGTTGGGAAACTCGCTGCCAAGCAGCAAGGAAAGGCCTGTCATCTTCTTAGGAACTGAGGGTCAGCAAAGGCCAACAAGATCCACTCCTAGGTAGAATCACCTGAGACTCCAAAACCAAGTACAGTTCAGGAGTAACTCTAAAATTATTAATGCTTTTTTTTTTTTCCCTTTCTTTCAGTTCATTCTGCTGTATAAGGAGAAATATTACAAAAATTCGTGATTTTTTCTCAGTAGCATTTTGACATGAAAATTTCTTTATTATGCAGTAATTATGGTTCTTTCCTAATTGTGTCTTTCATCCCTGCAGCCTGAAGCATGATAGGAGCATAAATGAATTATGTGTACATCATCAATCTCTCTCATTCTCCATTACAGGGAAACTGAGGACTGCTCCATGTGCAGTGACTCTCTGAAAAAACAATGTGAGTTGATGGCATTCTCCTCTAGAAACAAAACTTTTTTTTTGTGCCAAGATTTTTGCTTAAAAACTGACCTACTATCTTAGGGTAAAATCTGCCATCTAAAAATGATCCACATGGATTGCTGAACACCCCAGCTTGTTTTTAGGCAGCCAGAAATTCAACTCAATTAGCGTGGCCAGCCAAAGATGCAATCTCAGCTTACTGAAGCTGAAATATTTTATTTCAATTATATTTCCTCTGTATTCTGTCTATGGAAAGAGCACTATGCCTTGCTCTCTGAGTGTGCAAGGACTGCTATCAAATGCATCAGTGTTTTCTCTTGAGATGTCCACAACACACACATCACTGGCTGTAAAAAGAAACACAAATGCACAGAGTCTCCCCGAACACAAAGAAACATGAGAATCATGCCCTGAAATCGGATGTTGGAGGTGTGTCTCAAGTTTTCTGATCTCCTAGGCAGTAGGAGAGATAAAGAGAACCATGACTTTGGTCATGGGCTTCGTGCAGGAGGAAAGGAAGGGAGGTTAATAAATGAAGAGGGTGCTCCTGATTGCTAATCTGCAGTGCAGAAACATCAGGTGGGATTCCCACACTAGCATGCACAGATGGAGTGTGATTTCACAGTATAAAATGTCACTGAGAAAATGAAAACTCTCCCAAAACTACTACTTTCACGTGAGCAGGGTCCAAGACAATAAAAAAAAAAAAAGTTTCTGACATGGGGCTTGTTCATGTTTGTCCACTTTTCTGTGAGATATTGTGAAAAATGAAATAATAATTAACTAATCAACCTTTATACTTATATTCTGCAAACACCAATAGGATGACAGAACAGAATTTTAAAAAGCAATTTTTGGATGGGGGAAACAGAAGGACTCCCACTGCATTTTTGATTTTAAAATGGCTTAAAAAATAGAACAGAGAGCTTCTGTTGTTCCTTTTTTCCCTTCATACTTCAAGTCAAATCCATTATCACTGGGCAGAGCTTGTGAAAGGGATATGGTCTTTAAATTCATATAAACTCAAGCTATCATAAAATGCCTGTTGAATTGATTGGAAGATGAAACAAAAAACTAATGGAAGTAACATGACCTCATTTCAATAAAAATATTAGAGGTTTTTTTCTGTTGTTGTGAAAAAGTATGAAGATATTTTGCACAAAGCAACTAATCTTGGTTTTCCAAATTTTTCAGCTTTTTGTTTAGACAGTAATTTTTCTGCTGCATTTTTTTTTTCTTTTTTGTTAATTGATTGTATTCCACAAATGGAAAAAAAAATCCAAGTAGGATTTTACCTGCTGTAAATTAAATCAACTATTAACTCTTTTCAGTAATGTAAACGCTGTTTTTGAAGAATCTGGAAATATTTCCAGCTACCTAAATTGGTTCTTAGTGCACTGAGACACAGAAGTTTACAAGTAAGGCCACGTGGATACTTGGGCAGATATTGGTTAGATGACAGATATTGGCAGATAACAACAATATTGTGAAGTCACAATGCTCTGAGGATACAAGAGAGATAAACTTTGTGTGGAGATATCAGACTTTTTGTATCAGATCAACTAATACACATGGAAAAGCAGAGAGGGGCCTGGAGAGGGGGTTATGGCTTTGAGCATCTACACTCTGCCAGTAAAGTCAGAAAAAGCTTCCACTAACCTTAGGTTAACCAGGGGAACCACTCTTAAGTGCTTGCAGATTGAGGGTTTTATTTTAAATTGTCAGGCTTTAAAACTGTTGATAACGTTTTTCTTTTTTTCTTTTTTCTTTTTTTTTTTTTTTTTTTAACTTGAATACATTTTTTATGCATGTTAAGCTCTGACAATGAGTTTTCTGATTAGTTTGAAGGTTAAGTGAAATGAACATTACTGAAGTTTTAGTGTCCTTTGCTGACTCTGCTTTTTAAAGGGATACTGTTTTTCAAAGGATTTACACTCTAAAATCTCTTTCAAACAAACACTATGCTGACAAAATAGGAGCTAAATAATAAAAAGAAAATCCTCAGTCTCATTTGTTCCAAACAAATTTAATTTTAATTCTTGTAAATATGAAGTGTGTGATATGAGGAAGTAAAACTGCAGTTTTGTAAATCAGAGACTATAAAGGGTAAAAGATGGTTTTGTTTGTTTGGTGTGTTGTTATTTTAATTACCTGGAGGCATATTCTTAATCAGGCAAATCACAATTTACACAACTGCTAGTTAGAATAGTGAAAATGGTCAAGGGCAAGTACTGCATGTGTGCCATTGAGCCAAACCAAAAAAATTGAATTTAAAAAAAAAAAAAAAAGAGGGAAAGAAAATTAAAGAAAAGAAAAATAAAATCTATTCAACACAGGTAGACACATTCTATGTACTTGGCCTTTGATTTCATTGATGTTGTGATAACTAAACACATGCCAATCCAAAGAAAGAAAGGGGAAAACAAAAGAAAGATAGAAAGCAAGGTTTGCTTGGCAAAGCATCCAGTGTTTTTTGTGGGTTCATGTATCAAAATACTGAAAAGTTTGCAAGTTACCATGTGAATTTTTTAAAACTTTTTCCTCCTTTCAGTATGCTAAAGCAGTAAGTATCCCCTTCCGATGCCACTAGCACAGATAGTCTATATTGCTGCTACTCTAGTTTAAAAAGCAAGTTCTTTCTAAAATCCTGTTTAAGTATGCATGCAGCACTGCTGATTTCAATGGAGTAGACCACATATAGGACAAGAATTTGGCCCACAGGGTTTAACATTTAAAAAAATGTATTACTAACAAACATGACTAAGTATATTTAAAGAGCAGCTTCATGATTCTGCACAAGTGTTTTCTGAAATGGTCTAAAAGAAGGTCTAAAACTTACCACACAAGTCAGGTCTCTTGATACATCCACTAGTTGCTGTGCTACTTGCAAGTCCATTAAAGGCTGCTAAGCCATCAGAGCTGTAAGCTCTTAGGACTGACAACATGTTCATCTGCTTCTCCAGGACCTGCGGCCCCTGAACTTGGTCGGGTTTCATCACTTCTTGTGCAGTTTCGTGTGAGGAGAGAAGATTCTGACTGTGCCACTGCTTTTCTGAAGCTTGTGGCAGTGGTGATACAAGCCCTTGTGTGGGTTGTGAGGTGACTGCACTTTGTATATTGTCACCTCCTTCACTGCTTTCTTTATTTAGGGCAGACAACTGCTTATTCATAATATCTGGTTCTGTGTCAATGTCCTCATCTTCAATGTTTTCTTCCTTGGAAGATTCCATATCCTCAGATGAAGCTATGTCAGAAAGGTCATCAATAGCACTTTTATTTACAGAGTCAGAGAGCAGAATATTTGGGTCATCTTCAGATTGTGTTTTTATTTCGGATTCATTACCGGTGCAAGAATTTTGTGTTCCCGTGCCAATAACACCAGGATAAACACCGAACTGCTTATAGAAGTCTGTTGTAAAATTGCAAAAAGTGGATTCCATGTGGCTGGGCCAGGCAGCACTCTTTTGCTCTCCCAGGGTCTCCTTATTTTGTCCTTGGGTCATTTTCTCAGGAGCTGAGTCCAGCTGGCTCAGCATGTTTGGAACTCCTGCCTCCTTGCTGGACTGCACAGAGGGGAGCAAGCTCGCTTTGTTCACCGAGGCTGGAACTTCTCTGGGCTGCTCTTTGTTGTTGCCTATGATGTCTTTACGCTTAGCCTTGCCCAGGTGATTGGCTTGGAGGTGCAGAGCCATTAGCTCCATGGATGAAGTGGTAAAGGAACAAAATAAGCAGCCGTGCCAAGCAATGTTGTCCTGTACAGTGACAGAGGAGCCTGGCAGGGAGGCTGCGTCCGGCCTTACCGACAAGTCCAGAGGCTCGTATTGAGACTTCTCTGTTTTCCGCTGTGAGGACTTGCTATTTATCTTCTCCTCACCACCATCTGAGCCCAGAGCTTTTGCTGAAAGTGGATCTGAGAGAGCTTTATCCTTCATTTCTTTTTCTTTCTTCAAAGAACTTAGGACAAAGCTGTCCATGAAAGCTTGCAAAGACCCTTGAAAGTTCACACCGTTCCCGACCATGCTCTGGTAAGCACGGCCAAGTTCAGAGAAGTGTGTTCCTTTGGAAGATATGTCTGAACCCTTCATATTTTCTGAAGATCCTTCAGATGACATGCCAGCTGCCTGTCCTTGCTGATCTCCAGAAGCCAGCATTCCTGACGTCCACTGCTGTGAGACCATGCCGCTTCGGAAGTCGATACCGGGAAGTCCCTTGAAGGCTCCTCTCAGTATGTCTGGTCTAATAAACACAGAGCTTTTACTCGGTGCCTCATCCTTGTGCTCCTGCCCTGCACTCTGCCCAGAGAGGGGTCCTGCTCCGTTCTGCCGCTCCCGATGGTGCCGCTCCAAGTGGTATTTGAGGGATGCGGACTGAGTGCCAGCATAGTCACAATGTGGACACTTGTAAGGCTTCTCACCTATGGGTGTGGACAGAGAGGAAAATTAAAAGAGAGTTAACTGTGCTTTGGTCTATGGATGAGTGGAGAAATTAAAAAGTCAGCATTAGCTGCTTAAAAACAAGATCTTGGTGCTAATAATCCCTTTTTAAAAAAGAAATGCCTTTAATCGATGACTAATTCATAAACTGAGTATTTCTAAAATGGGTTTCTAGAGTGTTGGGCTATTCAGGAATGACCTGGTATCTACACACAATTAGACATCCTTTTCTTAATCTAACATGTAGAAAACTGTTGTAGAATTAAAAGCTATGATTATGAAAATGAAGCATAACAATTTCAACCACAGTAATCATTAAAAGTACAAGTTTAAAAAAAAGGGAGACAAAGAATGTAACAAATGGATGGTTGCAATATTTTGTGTATACAATTGCTCTAAAATTTGTTTAAATTATACACATGGAAACCATTTTTAAACCTAAAAATTTTATGGCACTGTTACGCAAGACTGAAATGAATGATTTAAGTCTTGCTCTGCAGTAAATCATGGATATAATTAGCAAATGGCATACTGCACAAGTAATTTATCATTATTTGGAGGGCACCATTCCAGAAGGATTCAAAGATCTGCAGACCTACTGCATTGTTTCTAAATAAAGAACTATAAATACATATTCTATAAAATATTAATATCATTACACTACATTATGATTGCAGCACATAAGAACATATAGTTAAAATAAAAAGTAGTCTGTAAAAAAGAAATAGAGTAATAAAAAGTACAAAATATATTTAGTTTCTGTATTTGAAATTAGTATTATCTACTGGTTTTTGCAGTCCTTTAATTTTGTACTAATGACATTTCTAAGGCTCAAGTAGTAAAATGTGTAATTTACCTATCATAAGCACTTTTCTAGGTTTGGCTTGAATAGACTTTTAAAACATATAAGGTGATTTCCATGAATTAAATAAATATTTGAAGTCTACACTAAACTTTTATTGTTCTTCCTTTACTTTCAAAGAGCCAGAAGATTTTACACATATAATAAATATTAACATATAACATAAGATAAAGACATATCAAAATAGAATATACATCTAAGCAAAAGTATATCTAAATTATTGCAGAGCATTGTTAGCACTCCAGAATTTCTTTAAAATGAAAAAGTACTGAAATCCTTACTAAAAGTGGCAGAAATCTGAAAGACCTGCAAGCTGTCAATACTGCCAATTGTTTTTATGAGGGAGCTCTGCAAGAAGAAGAAACTATTTTCTCTAGGTAACTTTTTTTCTTTCCTAAGTAATCCAAAAGACAAAGGCAAGTCTCTTCAAATAGTATAATGGAAACATTTGTTCTGAAAACTTCCTCCAAAGTAAAAATGCTGTATAATATTATGTAGTTAACCAAACCAGCTGGAAAGTTATCCGCTTTCAAATAACCTCAAAATCTGCTAAAAACAAAATTGAAAAGCTTTCAAACTTCTGTTATTTAAGCTAGGGACTCAGTTGAAGGTCTGGTAAATACTTGGGAAGCTGCTGCTCTCAGTGATGGCAGGAATTCACAAAGGAGATGCGAGCCTGGACACTCCCATGGCTGTGGAGCTCTGCAGAGAGCTCTGCCATGAGCAGGGGCTGGATATGTGCTGCAGTCCAGCCTGGGCTGAAGCAGCTTACAAGCAGTGAAATTCTAAATCCATAACATAATCCTGAAGCTAAACGGTGAGACATGAGAGCTTTATATCCAACCACATCAATCGACCTTTTTAGAGGAGAACAGTGCAGAACCTCAAACAAGAGGTGCTCAGCAGAGGGGGAGGCAGTAATTAGCATGGTTCATGCTTTAGGCCTCGGTCCACACAGCTTAACTGAAGAAATCAGATTTAAACATTTCAGTGAAACTTCTGAGTCTTTCCCAATCACCTAATTGAGCTCTGGCGCTTCACTGATGAGGAGCAGGGGCTGCGTTTAGTATGAGCAGTGCAGAAACAAACAGTTCCTACTGAGCCACAACCCTGAGACAGAGCACTCCTGTCTGGGCTCCCCTGCTCCCAGGTGGGCAGCTGGGCACACACACAGCCATCACAGCCCTTGGGAGCAGGGACAAGGACAGGGGACACTGGCTGTCTGTTTGTTTGCATTTCTGCAGGGCTGTTTGGGAGTGTGCAAACTCTGACAGCTGTGCTGCCAGTCAGAACAGGGACAGACAGTAATGCTGGCTTTACAGCATCTTTTCACTGGGGTATTTTTGGAGCCACTTTCAGCTGTTCTGATGTTTGTCCCACCAGTTACTGTAAGCAGTCACCAGTGACTTCTGACACAACTTCAGTAGTTCAGGTGTTGCATAAGACATAATGAGACTGGTGAAAAACAAGTGCCAGACTCTACAGGGTTAAATGTTCTCTCTTTTGAATTTTCACTCCTCTTAACTGAAAAGCTCTCCCTCAGCATCCCCTATGCCTGCACAGAAATCTTTAACACAATTATATTGAGCACTTCCTTTTATTCTAACGATAGTTCAGTGTGTTTGCATTGCACATCAAGTGGCACCATCAAAAATTGTGTCCCAGCATTGCAGGCACTACATCAACTGCTGGAGAACTGTTGCAGGGAGAAGAAGAAATGTCTAATATAGTCTGAAATGATGTTGCTAAAAACATGCAGACATTGCTTAGAGCAGTAGGCTTATGTAAAAATGTGTACAAGAAAGTTTAGAAATGCTAACTACAGAAAATGCTAGTTCTATTTTGTACTTCTAAAATTACCTTCAGTCTAAAGCCCTGGGTACAACATACTCTTATTCTGAATTGCTAAGCCTTGAAGTCATTCCATTTTCTGCTCTAAGGCCTCTCCACAGACTGATCTTCCTTTCAGCAGAGGAGATCTGCACACAGCTCACCACCAATGCCACGGGCACTGGACTGAAAGAAGACACTGACTGAAACAGTGTGATAAAAACTTCAAATCTCTCCCAGCCTTGGTGTGCTGCCTTTGTGGTGCTCCCACCCCTCACATGGCTAGAAATGAGATCTAAAGCTGAAGGTCTGAAATTGAACTCAACATGTAGCAACACACTGTGCCACCTTTGCAATGCAGGACTGGCCAAACAGCATTGTTCAAAGGGAACTATTCCAAACCTCGCTGTTCTCCTCCAGATCCAAATACTGGCAGTGGTTGCTTTACTTCAAAGCAGTCCTAAATGCTGCTATTTCAAGGGCAGGCATTGGGAGAAGGGAGTAGGATGGAGTCAATCATCTTTGAATCTTTTTAATTTAGTCTGTCAGTATTTCCTAAATTCAGTAATTGTGCAGTTATTTAGATGCTACTTCATCCATTCAAATTAATAACCAGCTACACCCTGTGTAAGACCCTGTACAAATGACAAAACAGAGTTATAAGCTGCTGTTAGAAAAATCCCAGTCTAATCACAAACCAAGCCAGTTTCAGTGGAAAACCCAAAGGATCAGTAATTTCCAGGATTCTATCAGCGAATGCAGTAGCACACGTCCAAAGAACACTGCAGGGGACAAGGGAGGTAGGCTATGATTCTTGTTAGAAGACAACCTGTTTGTGTCTCATACTTTGAGGAAAGGTTTCAGAGAATTCATCCTGGTGTAATGACTACCCTGGTATTATTGCCAAGAGCAGTGTCTGGATGAGTTATTTAACACTTAATATCAGTTCACATAAATTAATGTTGCCATGTAGGAGTGAGGAAACATGACTTTTTCAAAATAATTTTCTGCATTTCATATCCAAGAGTCATTTTTCATTGTTCACAAAGGCAATATCCAGCCTGAATTTGCTAATTCTCTGGCCCTGTTTGCATGCCTGCAAAATTTTTCACAGTGGAGTAGAATGAGAGAATATTCCAGCATGTACAATGAACAAAACCAGAAAATCTTACATGGAGTACCTTATCTGGGCAGCATAATCACAGTTCTGATCTACCTACTGCTCTGGTTTACAAGACACAAGATATCTCAGAGGAACCATTTTCTATCAGGATAAAGTAAAACAATAAAAATTCAATGCTGCTTGTAAAATCTGCACAAAGCTTGGTAGATAACTGGAAACAGACATGTTGCCCAGTAGAATCAGGTCTATTTGTACAGCAGGTTTATAAACCACCCAGCTGTATAACCTATGCAGGAGATCCCCAGTCCTGCCCAGAACACAATCTGACCCTGCTGGTCAGGGGAACCGTCTGCCATGGGCTGTGCAAGGAGACCACAGCCAGATTATAACCAGATTTACAGATTTTAAAGCCAGAAGGGACAATTATGATCATCTAGTCTTATCTGTTCTACAACACAAGCCAAAGATCCTCACACGATAATTCCAGCATAAGAGTGTAAATACATTTTGAAACAAAACTTACCTGCTTTAGTTTAAACAAATTCTGTTTCAACAATGGCAGTGAATAAGAATCCAACATGTCCCTAAGTAAACTGTTTGACTGATTAAGTATTTTTATGGCTCAAAATGTATCTTATTTCTAGTTTGAATTTGTCCAGTGTTTGCTTCCTACTACTGAACATTTCTACATTTTTCCCTGTTAGATTGAACAGATTTTTTGAAGTAAAAAGTCTTTTTCCTGAGGAATATATTTGCAGACAGAAAAGCAGTCACTTCTTCACATTCTCTCATCCTTGAGTGGAACATCCTTCCCAATTTTTCAGTGTCCTTTTAAATTATAGATACCCACTAAAGCTTTGATGAAATTTCAACTTGACAGCAATTTTATACAGTCCAAGACTGTGTTTACATCCATAGATTTAGCAATCAACTAACAGCTCATATTCTGTTGCTTCTCAACCACAGTCCCAGGCCCAGTTCATCACCGCCTCTAGTATTTTTTCCTTTACATGTTGCTGATTTAAAATTCATATTGTTGAAAAGAGCCCACTTGACTAAGTGACTAATCAGTGCCTCCCCATGATTTTTAGCATCTTACCATTTTTTGTGCCATTGGTAAATTTTATCAACAGTGATTTTTATATAGTCTTTCAAATAATGACAAAATACCAAATAGATGGAGCTGAAAGTGCTGCTGTGGAACTGAGAGTTTATGAGAGTTTATTTCCTCTTTGTATACTGATTTATGGGGGATTTTTTTTTTTTTTTTTTGGTGGCTGTTTTGTTGGTGGTTGTTTTTTTTTTGGGGGGGGGAAGGGGATTTCCACATGGAACAGGCTACTTTTGTGTGAAGAAACTTGATGAAACTTCCTTTCATAAAATAAAATTGAATTGACTATGCTACCGATTTTCAATTCGTTAACCAGTTCATTTTGTAATTTTACCCCAAACTTTTGTCAGGGTAGTCCAAATTTCAAGGTCTTAATATTCTTTCTTTTGGGAAAAGCCAAGACCTTTATTACCACTATGAGTATTCTGAATCTTGCTCTGTGTTCCCAGACGGTTTGGGGCATTTTTTTTCAATGAACTTTAATGATTTGGAGAGCTCTTCAGCCAAGGTTTTAAAGATTTTATCTATAAGTTATCCAGTCTCATTCATTCTAAAAAAATGCTAAAATGCAGTGGGCTACAGCATAACAGCCTCATTACTTAATGGGGGAATACTGTGTCATTGGAAAATGCTTATGAGAACCATCATGCTTCTTTCTGAGAATCAGAAGAGTATTTAGTCTTCTATACCATGGTTGATAATTTATTATCCATTCTTGTCCAGTATTAGTGAGATACCAGCTGTTTGACCTGACAGATCCACAGAATTTTACCCCATTTTCCATAACCCTCCTAGATACATATTTCTTACTATTGCTTTTAGTTTCCCTTATCAAACTTCTTTACTTCTATTTATTTAAACTTAGTGCTGTTAGTTTCTTTATTAGATTTTCATATTTAACCTACAGCTTAACAATCTGTCCTGCACCCCACACTCCCTTTCCCCACTGAATGCCCCACTCTCCCTTTCAAATGAGATTTCTTGAGTGGATTGTGCCCTTCTGCTCCTCGTGGTGCAGTTCCTCAGCACAGAGGCAGCTGTGCACCAGGATAAGAACCCCAGCCCCAAACACTTGGCAGCCCCACTTGCAGTGGGGCTGTGACAACCACTTGGGGACAATGTGAGCTGCAATCCCACCCCACACGTTTCTTAACAAGCTAGTTTGCTTTCACGCAAAGCAAATGAAATCAAACATCTTACAATTGCAGAGAACACTGCTTAATGAAAATATTGAAAACATTTTCCAGCATTTTTTATTTTACCATTGAAACAGTTATTGATAACCTATTTTATCCATTGTGCAGTAGATATTTTGGAAATGAATTGCTGTATGGTTTAATTAGTTCATTATTATGCCTATTCTTACACGGTAATTTCTTTTATCATTCTAATCATTCACTTCACACTTTTTAAACCAAATGGAATATCAAAGGTTCTGTAGGATTATTTTTGGATCCTGCACATGTTTCACCACACAATTAATCTGTTTGTCAGAAATACTAGTTAACTTCTTCTCTTTACTACTTTCCTTTACTAGTCATTTTTCTCTATTATATAAGATGAAACTACCTGTAACAGTACAGAATTTGGATGGTTTTGCTCATTTTAATAAATATTTTTTCATTTGTGTACTTGCTATCAGTATAAAATATTTTAATTCTTATAAACTTTTATAATTGAATATTTTCCTTTATTTATATCTCATCTGCAATATTAATTTTTACATGTCTTTACTTAGTTAAAATGCAGAGAGATAAATATGATTGTTACTTTGCAGGGAAGATTCAGTACATTAATATAAACTGTACGCAATTCCCCCAAAGCATATATATATGTTGTAAACCTGAAGACTTTTTACACAGCTGCTTATTGCTAAACAGTGCCTTGTCCAGAAGGGGACAATCTGTGTCTCTAATTGCTGTCACTGAAGCTGAGATTCATTATGTGACTTTCCCATTAAAATGTGAGCATTAATTTGTATAATGAAATATCACCCACTGCAGTGTTCATTAGCCATGCCCTACTGTATACTGCACATTGTTAGCTACCTAGAAACTGTAGTTAATTTCACTAATGGATATTTCCCTACTTAGTGTTTGGTAGGAAATTTATACTGTAACATTACCTCTTAAACTTTTAAGGAAATTTAAATTCAATCAATTATTTTCAACAAAAGTTTGGGATGTCATTAAGACAGGAGAAAAGGCATGCTGTACAATGTTAAGGATGGGAAATCTGGAGGAATCTAGAGAAATGAAAAGTCCTTTTAGTTCATCTTAGAAATGTAAGAATAAAGGATGTTCAATACCAAAATTGTCTCCTCTTGGAGCACACATACCCATTTTCCTTAATTATTCATATTGCTCATCCCACTACAAGCGCCTTCAGAGAATGGCAACAGGCAGTCTTTTTTTAGGAAGGAAATGTGAATTGAATTCATTTAAAACAGCACCATTTTTACTGTATTTCATCAGTTCATCTAAGCATGGTTTAAAATTGGCTAGTCACATTTCCAAGGGAAAATGCAGTCACACAGTAAATGCATATAATACATCTAATATATGCTAGATGTGTGTCATCCATATCGTAACAGACTCAGTCAATGGACACAGCCCTGCCAAGACTTTGCTTCCTATTCATCTCTTTCTTAGGTTCCTTCTGTTTAGCACAATCCAAACCATCTTTCCCGTGCTCATGCACATTTTCCTTTACTCAAGGGATTTAATTTTGTCTGTCATACTGGGAGTGTACCTGAGCATGTAATGACAGCACAAACCCAAACTGGTCTACATCTCTAGTAGCTTCCGAGGGCTAATGCAAGATGCAAAGAGGTGCTAGAGCCAATCTGAAACCAGCTCCTACATAATGTGCCCCCTGTCAAAGGCAGGACATATGAAATTTCAGTTTCTTACTCTTAACTCTTTCTGCACAGTCCAAAGGCCAAGGCATGCAATGTAAAACCCACACCACTTATTGTGTTTTGAGGGGGTTGGAAGTGCTCAGGAACATAAAGGAGATGCTCAGCTCCCTAAATGAAGGGACCTGAAGTTGCTGCCTCCAGAGGGGCAAAATTACAGCTCTGGAAGGACCTGCACATGGCACATAATAGGTCTGAGATAAACTGATAGTTTTCTTTTTCACAAAAACTGAGCATCTCAGAGCTTTTTGTGCTATGCCCTTCTCAGCTGTTTAAGGCACTATCTTACAGAAAGGAGGCTGATTCCCAAAGTGGGCAGCCCCCACAAGCCTGCCATGCCCTGCTGTGCACAGACAGCTCTGCTCCTGCCCCTGCTCTCCTCCCCAAAGAGTTTCTGTGAGCTGAGGGCAGCACTGCCCATCTCTGGTCAGCATAAAGAACTCATCTAAGAGGGCATGAAGAGCCCTGTCTGTCCTCTCTGAGACTCAAGGCTTGCAAGCATTTTGGCCTGAAAATCCTTCCTCTCTCCATTCAGGGCTGTCCCAGGGAATTTTCTCATCCATCAACTGTTTTTAGAGAAAGAAAGAGGAGAAACTGATTTCACATAATTATTCCCTTTTCCTCTTATCACATAGGAACAATCAGAAATCATATCTTACTATCTTCCCCTTAAAGTTCTTCCTGCCTGAATATCCCTGAGATAGATATGAAAAATCCTCTACGGTTGTGTTGGGATAAAACTGAGTGTGCTAAATAAAATTTTGATTTGTTTTCTTTTCTTTTACCTTCACAGGCTTATTATGTGATACCAAACCACACAGAAACCAGGGCTCAGTGAGGAGTAGGTTGCAACCACGAAATATTCAACAGAAAAAAGAAGCAACCCAAGCCACTGGCTAATTCTTCATAAACAGAGCACAGCTTCCTCCTCTTGTGCAAGATTAAGCTGCTTCTCCAGCTTTTTTGGGCCACTTGCCACAGAAGCACCTCCTGGCTGGATGAGACTTTGGGTCTGCTCTTGGCATGAGTACCAAACCAACCCAGTCGTGTGCCTCCAAACACACAGATGTTCAAAGGAACCTGACTTCTGCTCAACTGCTTGAGCTCATCTCTAACAAACAGGTGCTGTGAGAACAAGAACAGTAATTGAGTTAATGTAGTGGAGAAATACACTAAAGTGTTTTTTATCAGTCAGTTATATGATCCAGGCATATAATAAAGACAGAGTGTGGCATAAAAGGCAGGAAACTGTCCCTGAGAAGCAGGAGCTAACCAATATTTGTTTAATAACTGGTATCCATTACATCACTTCCACTTACTGCAAAGCAACTTAATTTTTATTTAATAATTCTAGTAATTTGCCAATTTACATTTTTATATTATTTATTAGGATTATTTTTAATATGTAAAACATTGCTTCACTTAAATATACTCTTGTCATTATTTACAAATACTTTGTTCTCAACCTAATGGAAATTGATCTTTACCTATTTTAAAATTATAATGATTTTTAAATACATTGTAAATGTTGTTTCCATAGTTTCTTTTTAAAATTTTTTTGTTATATTATACAGTTTATTTTTTTTCTTGTTTCAATTTTCTTTAGTCAGTATTAATATGCATTTTTTATGGAATATTTCCCATTGTAATTAATTTATTTCCCATTAGTTCTAAGGCACAAATTCCAAATGTATAATCACTGCCATGTTTAACATAACAACAAAGTGATCACTATGTAATAAAACAAAATGAAAAGATGGGTCACCTCATGTTATTTTAAAGAAGTTTTTTTTGCCTCTCAAATACTAAAAAAATGTCAAACTCTTTGACATCCATAATTATAAGATTATTTTCCAATAAAATAACTATAATTCCTTTACTTTTACTGCATTGGACAGCACACAAATAGGGTTCTCACCAGGTTTCTTCTTCCCCCCCATCCCCAACTTAAAGTTCAAAACACAAAGAGAAGAATATTCTTGCCCTAAATGGTTTGCAATCCAATCAGAAAAAACTACATTTGAGTGCCAAATTTTAAATTTCAGTTTAAATTTCCACAATGCAAAAAAAAAGAAGATGAAAAATACAGTGAACAAATTCTCCCATTTTATATGTGGTATGTTTCCCTTTAAATAATTTTAATTTTCTATTTTTCAAAATCAGGCCTCACCTTCACAAACCCAACATTAAGTATTAGACCTGTGCATGCACACAGGAGAAACATGACTGCTGATTTTGGGAAGGAAGGGAAACATTGGTACTTCAGTGAAATAAAAAATAAACGTGAAATTTTTCAAGTAGGAGGTATAACTGGGTTGGATTTCTTCATGCAATTATTTTACCTTCTTATTAGGAAAGTAGCAGTAAGATTCTGAAATTCAATTAAAATAGTTTAAAAAGAAAATTACAGTTATGGGGCTTATTTTGTCTGTTTCCAAAACTAAGTATTCCAAATATCAGGTTTTAAATACTCTCCCAAAGCTTACCATGACAATTAACACTGGGAAGAAAACAAGATCCTATTGACCATATACAGAATTTCAAATTATGCCAACAGGACCTGAGGATTACAACATTTTATGTCAGAATTTAATTATGGATAAAGTCTTCTTAAACTGTGTCTCTACATGGACCTTGCCATGCACAAATGTACTTTCAAGCAAACAAAATATTAAAACTTAATTTACTAGAAATAACTTGTACTGAGAGTAGTCCTCCCAGTGAGAGAAATACCAAAACATATCCAGCCCAGTAGCAAATCTCTGTAGGGTCAAATGTTGTGATTGTTACTGAAATAAAATATGGGAAATTTTACCATGGTGCAAAGCATGACAAGTTTTATTACTTACAAGTACTAAGTCGTGTGAGTTCTAGTGGGGAGAAAAACAAAGCAGATTCGTGGAGCTGATGCATTCATATGAACAGGGAGAGGTTAAAAATGAGCATGCTAAATGGAACGAAAATAGTAACTGAGAAAAACATACAGAATCCCTAAGCAGATGCTAAGGAAGGCCTTTGAAGCAGTTAGTATAACTAAGCCTGAAACCAATAGGCTTATGCCTATTGAAGGACAAGGGTAATTGAAGGAAACAGTGATGAAGCAGGGAAGGAGACAGAAATAACCTCAACTGGGAAAAGATGATTCTATTAAAGTGGTCTTTATCCAACAACACATTCCTTGTGCTTTTATTTAAGACTGTCATACATCTTTCTCAGAAGACTTTCTCCAACTAATAAGTCCAAATCTACAGTGGGAATTCAGGCTGCAGGCACAACCCACGTTCACCCCACACACACGTGGCTCACTCGTTCCTCTCACCTGTGTGTATTCTCAAGTGGACCTTTAAGTGGTGGGATGTTCTGAAAGTCTTTCCACAATATGGGCAGTCTTTCATGGCAGAACCAAGGCTCCTGTCTCTCAGTAAAGCTGGCTGCTGGACTCCTACGGATCTCCCAGCTTCTTCTCCAATGTCTGCAACACAGAAATGTTCTCACATCACTTCAGCACATGTCAGAAGTTGTTCTCGCTAAAACTGCTAACACAACACAAAGTTAAACATGTCAATACTACACCTGTCTACTTCATTCTTTAAATCTGACAGAATGCTGACAATTCATGTATTTTCTTGTTATTGTCTTAAATTATTTCATCTTTTCTATCATGTTTTTAAGCAGCATATGGTACCTTTATATACTGAATTATACAAGAAAAGAAACAGCTGTGTCAGCAGCTGGTTTGATTTCTTCTTTTGCTTAGTTCCTATTAATTTTTTCCCCAAAAGTTTGATATTGTTGTTTTGTTGAATCTATTAAATTTATAAGTATTGTGAAAAGCTGTAGGCTTTTAGAGGGAAAAAGTTTGCACCGTGTATTAAAACCTCATAAAACAACGGAATTTTATTGATGGGGGATCCAAGAGCACTGACAATGTCTACACACAAATCTAACCAACTTCCTCTGCAACATCTCAGCATTGGAATTACAACAGGCAGCCTAGAGAGTGGCCAAATATCCTGTGAAAAACAATGAAAAAACTGGTCAGATGAGGGGGAATTCCATCTCCCTCTCACCCGCAGCTCCTGTGTTTTCTCATCAGAGTTCACAGCCACACTTATTCTTTGCATCATAACACAATGGGTGAGACTCCAGGACATCTCTTCTCTCTCCTGACATAAAGAAAGAGCCATTTCAACCATCTTGAATGAACTGCTTTTATCCAAGCAGGCAAGGAATAAAATAGCTTACCAAAAGACTCACATAAAAATTGTAAAAAAAAAGGTAAGGCATTAAAAAAAAAAAAAAAAAAAAAAAAAAAGTCATTATACAAACCACGCAAGGCTCATCCATCATCTTGTACATAGAGGGTCATGCACCATCAGTATAAGCATCAATTCAGTATCACTATAAGCACCAACTCATGATTTCTCCAAAAACCTTGGCAAATGTTGAAGCTGTGACCCGGATTGACACTCCTGGCACGCCAGGAGCAGGACACATGGACACAGCATCACACCCTGTGCAGAGCTGAGCTATCTGGGTTACATCCAGGTGGGGAGCACAGAGTTAAAACCTGCTCACAGAGACTTGAGTATTTCAACCATAAACCACGGACTAAAAATGTTCTGCCTTTACCCATTTGATGTGTAACTAAAGCTGTCAGGAAACACAGTGCAGCTTACACAGCATTGCCTTTTAAATGGAAGTAATGGGACATGAGAAAGACTTAAATATTTGCCTCTAATAAAATTTATTCTCACAGTAACAGGGACACAAATACCATGTTTCTGGTAAAGGTAACCCTAACAGGCATTTCAGTGTGTATTATAAAACAGTTCCTCTAAACTATTTTGCTTAAGTCTGAAAAAAGGAAATGATAGAGCTATTTAAAAGAAAATTACATATATATATATATGCTTATCTCAGTCATGTATGCAATCAAGCTATTACTACTTTTCAAAAGGCATATCTGATAGTTTTCACATCACATTCTTGTTCAACATTTTCTGACTGTTCTTAGACTGCAGAGCTAAAGCATAATATTTAAGTTAGAAAGCTAGTAAATGTCATTTTGAATTATCTTCAAGTATGTAAAGCTGAACACTACAGGAGTCTATTTTGTCTTTGTGAGTCTAGGGAAACATCCATAGGTGCTAGCCTATAATTCCAATATCCCTAAAGAGTTTAGATTTTCTCTGTTTTTACTCCTCAAAACTTGTATATAATTATGGCTTAAGCGTCTTTGGGAAAAAAAAAAAAAATCCTGAGTGCAAAAAGATTTTTCTGAAGTGCAAAACACAGAATGCATGATGATAGACTGAAGGATTTTATTTTGGTTTTCAATAAATACTATATGAGCATTATAGATAAATATATAGATAAAGTTAACAAGCCACTCAGGAGGAATTTACAGAATAAGTCTACTAGCTATGTTTTGCTATATGTCACTCTAAATGATGGCCTGTTATCCATTTGCCTTTTATCTTTCTATCTAGAATATGTGTGGCCCAATAAAAAAGAATAAATTTGTAAGATGAACAGCTCTCTTTGCAGATTTAAGAGTCTAATTTTCACTTTGCACAAAATTGAATTTTTTCAAGGGAGCAAGACGATAGAGTTTACTCTAGCACTAATCCCTCTGAAAAAGCAAACTGAAAACAACAATGAAGCAAAGAAAGATGTGGGTGGTCTGAAGAGTTCTCTTTTAGATTTAAGTAGACATACAGTAGATAGCTCCAAAGGCTTTACTCCAACAGGGGCCTTACCTTGAAGAATTTTCCTTCCCACAGTGAAAGCATTCCTAAGGCTTTAAAGCTGGGCTGAGGGGTTTTCTTTTGAATTCCTCTGCCTACAAAGCCCACCGAAGCGCTGGAGGCCATCGCTACCTGAATGAGCAGCTTTACATCCAACTTCTTTTATTGCAAACAATGAAAAGAGATGTTCAAGGCTGCCGACTCTCCCCATCAAATGCTGACCCAGCTTCTTGCTAGGGCCCCATTTTGGCACATTGTACCTCTTTGTCAAAGCACTTAAGTTTAAAATGTGCTTAACTTTAAAATGTGTTTAAGTCTCACTGACTCTGCTACCAAGGTTTTCTTATGCAGAGTCTCTCAAAAGTGATCTGTGCAAACTAAGGATGAAAAAAGAAGAGACTCACAAGAAAAAAGTTAAGAAGCAAACTGAAGAATACAGACTATGCCAACATCAGAATATGTGGGAAATAAAAAATCCTCAACCTTACCAATAATCATGTATTTTACACCTTTGGTGTTCCCCCTTCTCCTGTTAGTGAAAGCACCTTCACAAGCAGAAACTCTCAGCTCTGTTAAACTGTGCAAAAATATAGCAAAAAGTAGTTTTACACATCTGCAGAACTAGGATTGGCCTCCACAGATTAATTTATGATTTACTCAGGATTTGAGCTATGGTTTTGGGGGCTTCTCAAATCTGAGGATAAAAGATCAGGAAGGAAAGAGAACAGTTACTTATCTTACAGCCATTGTGGTTCCCTGAGTTATGTGGTCTATATGATGTGCACTTGATACATGTGGGATTACACTGCTTCTTTTACTATTCCACTTCCATTACAGGCAGGTTGGCATCCTGAATATCTTCCTGCCCATCCCAACCTTTCCTGATTAAAGTGCAGGAAATAAGAGACTAAAGTATATAAAGTATATAGATGTACATCCTAGATGTGAGACATCCAAGCCTTGCCTCTGAACTTACTCTCACTGAGCTTTCCTTTCACTTTGTGTCTGTTCACAGCAAAAGTCCTGGACAGAAATGAGAAAAGCAGCGTTTAGTTTTAAGTGTGAAACTGGTCTTTGTGCCAGTCTAAGGACAAGGAACAGCTGTGAGTCCCCAGCTGCTTGTGTGCTGTACCTGCTGGGCAGGCAGAGAGTGCTCCCTGACCCAGGACACAGAGGAATGCAGCCACAAAGCAGCTTCTGGGACACATGACAGGGACATCTCCTGCACACCATGCCTCACCTGCACTTAATGTGACTGTGTCCATGTTCTCATGGGGTAAATGCAAGGAAAAAAGTTCACTTCAACATCCCTATCAGCAGGTGGCGATTAACTGCATAACCAAAGGCCAACTTGGCCAAAAGATGAGCAAATCGATTTGGCATGCAGACTGAAATAAAAATGAATCATTCCATAAGATCAGCATTTGAGAGATTGCCCTTCTTCAGACAGATGCCCAGCTCTCAGGAGAGGCAGGCCTAAAAGCCACCTCTCCTCATCTAGCAGGGAGATCAGGCTGGTTCCACATCACTGCCACAGGCAGAAAGGAAGTTTCCACAGAGACTGATAATCCCAACAAACAGTTTTGGAGCCAGGAGCACTTTTACACTAGAAGGTTAAAAGAAAGTGAGAAAGACACCAGTGAACTCTGTTTTACAGTCAATATCTTACTGCTGGTTCTCAGAAATGGCCTAGCCAGAAATGAGCCATGGCCATGGCTCAGCACACAGATACAGATGTCACAGAGGAGAAATGCCAACTTCAGTGGATATTGCCAGAAAAGAGAAGACAAACTTAGATAGTGAGTCTGTGTACTCAAAGCAGAAGCTATCTAGGCAGTCATATGAAAAACAAAACAAAAAAAAATTCTTTGACATTTCCATATATGTTCTGCACAACTGGTCCACCTGTCTGGAATGAGCCTACAAATATGATTAGAAAAGGGTGGATTGCTTTTGTAAAAAGACAATTCTTTTCATTTGGTTAGGCTGCAGCACTGACTTCAGTCATGATAGCAGCCAAATTCTGAAAGGAACCTTTACATACATGTCCCATAAATTTCCAGAGTATTTATTTGCTGGGTATATGTGAAGGTGCAGGGATTCACAAAGAGCTGCTTTCATGTTCAAAGGGGCTAAATTGCAGCCCTCATGAAGACTAAATCATCAGTGAAGTCAGTTGGAATTTGTTGACACAAGGTTTGCCAAATTAGCCAAAAACAGGCAATCACATGGAAAAGGTAATCAACTCACAAAATAGGTAATCAGACTTACAAGTATGTGTTTGCTCTTGCACAATTTTCGACACTATTAAAGAACCCTTTGAAAATGTGGCCAGAAGCTTTTAAAGCTGCACATAATCCCAGATTTTCATGTATTTCTGAAATTCTAAATATTTGTAGTTCTTCAAACATGTCTGCAAAAGTTAATGAAACATGGTACAACAAGAAGTGGTAGTGAACACACCTATTTTTTGATGACCTATAAACCACCCAGATTAGCCCATCTTGTGGCAGGAAATCTAATGTCAAGAAAGGAGTTACTGGATATTCAGTGTGTTAATTCTGTCACTTCCGTCTGCTTCTTGCAAGTATGCCTGAACTCAC
Organism: Erithacus rubecula; assembly: GCF_903797595.1. Classification (NCBI taxonomy): domain Eukaryota; kingdom Metazoa; phylum Chordata; class Aves; order Passeriformes; family Muscicapidae; genus Erithacus; species Erithacus rubecula. The sequence goes on along the minus strand of NC_136664.1, from coordinate 14,531,818 downwards.
CTCATTCCCTAGGAAGCAACATAGAATATGCCAAGTTTCTAGGAAAACATGCTTTCCCTTCCTTGCCTATTCCTAAGAGAAAGCTTTAATAATACTGAAAATAGTGGAAAATAGGAATATAATTAGAGATATAATTAATCATATTTTTCTAGCTACCTGAAGTAGCTTCAATTAGTATCATCCAATGTAAATGAGAACAGAATCTGGCCCTGTGCTCATCATTTGAAATTAGAACCTTATTAGTGGATGTCACTACAGTTTTTTGCTGGTGAAGTTCATGGTTTCAAATGAAGGCTTCTAATATTACTAAATATTACAGTTATATTTTAGGCCTCCGGAAAGAGTTACTAATGTCTTAGGTCAGGAACAACTTGCTGTCTCTATTGTTTCATCAAGGATTTAGGTTTTATAATGGCCATATTAGGGAATCTTAAACTGTTACTATGGATTGGCAGAGAATTTGTTTAAACACAGAGCTATTTTAGAAGAGAATTGGAAAGGAGGCCTACTAGTGAGAAAGCAGCATTCACATTGTTTGTGTTATTAGAAATAAAGATTATACAAAGGTTCCACTGGTAAATAAAAAGATACCACGTCTGACATGAGAATTCCCTCTTAGCCCTTAGAGCCACACAGACAAACAACATGCACAAACTGCCCTGCCTCCATTAACAATTAACTGGCAGAGTTAAACTTAAAACACAGTCTAAATTAAACTGAAGCAAAAGGCTCAGAACCATTTGTAGGAGGCAAGACTTGCAGCTTGTAGAAGTGAGCAACTGGCAGTCACAGCCAGCACCTTGGGCTGCAGGGAGGAGCTGGGTGTTATTGCAAGCTCAACAGGAGGGGAGCCAAAATATTGTAAGCAATTGCTCAGTAACTGGTGATGTGGTGGCTGCACACACACCTTAAACCCACTCCTGGAGCACCACACCCTTGACTGGTGGTTTTCACACCCCATGGGTTCAAAACACTTTGCATGGCAATACTGTATGTGTGCAGTGCTGGTTATATCTTAGTGCTTTTCATTGTGGTACTCTGAGACACATGCAAAATCTGTACACACAGCACAGAGAGACATTAATGGAACACTTAAACAAAATTAAGATTTTGTTAATCACAAAATGTTTCTTATCCTCTTCTTTTCATTTCAATCAAATTCCCTACAGAGGTTTTTTTTTCTTGAGTTCTTAGCAGTCTTACTTTTCAATTTTTTCTAAAATTTTAAAACCTTTTAAGATAATCTGAGATCAAACACAGTTTCTGAGTACATCATTTTAGCTGTTTCATTTCTTTGAAGAATCGTGTGACCAAAAGACATAGAAACTCATATTTAGCACTAAAAACACAGGGTTGTTTACTAGCCTTTAGCTGACAGAGCTCAGTTCTGACCAAAAATTAAGCATGGTGAAAAAAAATATTTTTTGAGAGAATATTTTTTGTATAAGACTTCTTTAACTGGTTTTTTTGGGGGGTTTTATTTTAAGAAAGAAGACATCTTAAGCACCTAACAATATCTTTCATTTAACAGTTGGCAGAAGGAAACTCCCAGATGAACACTGGCCTGTGTCTTTCTCTTTAACCAGCTGAGTGATCCAAGCTTTTAATAAAGCTGTTCCAATTATTGTAAAAGTCATCTAGTACCTTATAGCCACAAATATTGACAGTTTATTGCACAACGCATTCATGGCATTTGAAGGTCACATCATACATAATACATACACTTTTATAAAAGTGTCTGGAACAAAGAGATACATGATCAGCAATTACATCTTACCATTCGAGGGTATGATTTTATACTTATTGAAAATGAAATACTGTAAGAAATGCAAATTGTTAATAAAACACAAAATAGTTCATTCTCTGTATTTATTGTTTTATTAATCAGCAGTACCAAGTTCAGTTGTGGAAAATCAATGGAATGCCATTCATACCTCAAGAAGATTACAGTTAAATATCATTATCCTGCAAACCCTCACACATATTCTTAGCTCAGCATGAGAAGAAGTGAGGTTCAAATTTTAATTTCATTGCTGTACACCTCTCCAGTCCTACTGAGCTCAATGTAACTTCAACACTTATATTTGAGACAGGACTTCAGCACATTATTACAATATTAGTTTTGATAGAATTGAATTGAAATAAAACTTAAGAGAGTGCTAGAGATTTTTTCTTAAATATACAGGCACATGCAGGTATGTCTCACTTCACCTTCTTCCTGACTTAAGGCTATTACACACACCACACACACACACACACACACACACACACATGCACAAATTACATAATAAAACTTCTTTCCCAAGACCTTAACATGAAAAACTCTTCCATCATCTAACCCCTTCACTGGTTTTTCAGATCTGCCACTCCAAAATCGTGACCTTAAAATCCCACTTCCTTCCCTGACTGTACAGCTGAAAGCACTTCCAATCCCAAATCACCTAGCTGGTCAGGTGAGGCTCGTGAACCTAGACTTGTGTACCATTTCCACAGGAAAAGAGGAGTGAACAGAAGTGAATTTACTTTGCCTTTTATCAGAATGTCATTTATCTAGCTTGTGCTAGTTCCTGCTTCCTTCAGAAGAGAACACCTGAGCTGCCAGGACACTCATAATGTGTGTCTTCACAAGCAAAGCAGCTTTTGGATCTTTTGGACCAGGAAAGTTGGGCTTAAATACATGTTAACGGATCTTTCCTTGTTTTTTTGCTGATGGTCTTTTCCATCTCTCCCCAAAATTTACTTCAGTGTCCAATTATGCTTCTGACAGCAGGGTTATCTCCCAAACCTTTCCTATGACACACTTCATATGGTTTTGCCCTCCCTTTCTTAAAACAAGTGTAAAAAATTCTGGAGCTTTACCAAAAGTTAGTGTGAACATCAGTCTGTGAATTTCAGTTTTCTTACCCAAACTCTTGACTCACCTGGGTTAACTTTAATCTTGTCTCCTAAATTTGAAACGGGCACTTGATTAATGACCAGACAGAACAGTCTCCCCAAACTTCATACAGATTGTATACTGCTTTTGGACAGAATTCCAGAGGGGAATCTAAGCAGAGAGGCTGTCCAACTGGACCAACTTTTGGATTTGTATGTGTTATTTGTAGGCAGGTGTTCAGGTACCAGATGGCCTTAAAACCCATACTACTCAGGTTATAGCAGCTTCTACAAGCTGTCTGCATCATATTCCCATCTCTGAGATTTGCAGAGTGGCTACATGGAGCTTGATAAACACTTTTACCTAGCATTGCTCTCCTGATGCCAAGGCTAGATCAGATATCCAATTTGGGAGAGTTGCCTTACAGTCCCTCTTTAATTAAGTACTCCTGATCTCCCACTCCTGGGATGGATTGCTACTGCTGATTAAGCTCCAGAAGTAAGGATCTGTGGAGGCAATTTCATGAGGGAGAAAATGAAGTTGCTAGCTAATCAACTAAAATAACCATTAACTGGACTTCTGTGAATGAATATATTGCCTTCTTGCTTCCATACTTTGTTTCTTCCACATTAGGAGCTCGACAGCCCTACAAACCAGAGGGGTCAGGGGTGCCTCACCATGACCTCATCTTGTTCCTAAAACACTCGTGGGACAAACAGAACCATTTGGTACAGTGTGCAGGCTGTACCATGAAGGAAATCCAAGATGGTGTCAGTAAATTATAAGAAAAATTATGAATCTGGGTGGAAGAGAGTTCTGTTGAATCTTTTTCTCTTGGTTCTTCTCATGTTCCCAATAATGCAATCTCTGAGGCTCTAAAAAGTAAAAATTAACACCTATCTCATTGTAGTTTTCTAAATGAATTGGTATTTTTTAAAATCTTTTGAGTACTTGTATAGAAATATTTATTAATTATACTAGCCAAGTTTTGCCCTCGGTTTCTAGGTTTAAAAAAATCTAAAAAACAAACCAATTTTTTTTCCAAGTGAGATTCTGCCTTCATTATAAGCAGCTCTCAGGGCATCAGGTATCATTGGGTAAGTTCTTGCATACTATTGTTTAATAAAACCCTTTTTCATTATTATTATCTTATAACAGAGAGGAAAAATCAGCACAGAAGTGCCAGTAGCAGGTCATCAGATTTTATAAAAACTCATTCTACTAAAGAAAAGCATAAATTATTTAAAATGTTGCAGGAATGTCTTTCTGTAGAAACCAGCAAAAAAACAAAACAAAACAAAACAAAACAAAAAAAACAACAAAAGAACCGGGCACGTAAAAAGAACTCGAGGTAGCTAAATTACTAATTTTCTCCTCAACAAAATGAGAAAGAATTAAAGACTCTCATTCCATTTAGAGATTACTGATTAGAGAGGTGCTGACAGAGTCTCTAAAGAGTGAATAATGTCATGGTGTGTATTACAACATTTGGACTATGATATGAGAAGCTTTTCCAGTATCTGTATTTTCTTACTTTTAACTTTCCAATGCTCCTTTCAAACTAAATGGCCACTTTGAGCTAATATAAATACTTTTGTAAATAATTTTTCTCCCATTTAACTTCTTTGGTTCAGGCCACTTGAGGATAATTTCCAACTTCTTTATCCATTTCACAAAAAAAAAAAAAAAAAACTGCATTTGAATAAATACTTACAAGCAACTCTAAACTGCTGAATCTACTTTACTAGCACCTTTTTTCTATAAATAAAATATGTTAATTACATGAGTTTTGCTGTAATGGAAAAATATTGATTAAATTCATTACATTGAATCTTGAGAAGGGATCCTATAACTCTTCAGTATAGGTTTTTTCCTCATTGTTTTAACAGTTTACCGTGAGAATACTGAGAACATGATATTATCTGAAAGGACTAATTAATTTTTTTTATACTAATGTATCTCAAAAAGTACATTACTAGGTCAACTTATAGCCATGTTTTGTAAAATAGCCTTAATGTAAATGGATACCATGACATGCTATTTGTGGGCTATAAAAATTCTGAAATGCTGCCTATGGAGCTTATCTATCAATATACCAGTTTTCCTCTTCTACTATGAAAATATAAAATTTTTTCATCTGAACTTCTCTGGTGAAAAAAAAAAATTAAAATATTTTGAATGCTGTCCTCTGATTTAGCTGAGCTTGTGGCAATAACTGGTTTAGGCATAGGCTTCAGTATGCTGGAATGATCCTGAAACTAATTTTGCATGTGTTGGAGTTGGACTGTGGCCATGCACGTCAGTATGCTGGAACAGAGTTATCTAAATCCTGAGCCTTATTTTACATGTGCTGGTGTTGGACTGTGGCCCTGCAATCTTTTAGGTCTCCATCTGTAGCTATCAAAGCCAGGGTGTGCCCAGCCACTCGCTACTGCTCAGTGCCTTGCTTCCACAGAAAAGCTCCCAGCTCACAAACCCTGCCGCACACTGGGGTGCCTGGGAGCTCGTCAGAGCCTGGCCAGTCTCATCAGCCTCTCCCTAAAGCCTCTCTGCTCCCATGGCCAGCCTTTTGCAGGGCATCTCACTGGGATCCTAGGTGGTTATCAGTCCCACATCAGTGATGAGAAGCACCAACCTCCTGGACAGATGTTTCCCCAGATTCAGCACATCAATTCCTTTCTCAATCCCAGATAAAAAAGCCCTCTTATTTTTCAGCAAGCTATGGAGACCACAGTCCCGTGGCTGATGGAAGACCCTCCCTGATTTCCCAGCCTGAACGTTTTCCCTGCAGCCATCAGCCAAAGGAATTTGGAGTCCAGAAAGTCTAGTGCAACAACAAGCTGGTGCATGTTTACTCCTGGGGAAGAGGACAGGGTGAGATCAGGCACTCAGAGGCCATAAGGACAAGAAGCCCTGGCTGTGCACCAATCTGCAACAACCAGTAATGGGGACTGAGCAAAGTCACTGTACGAGGTCCTCATCACCCCAAGATGAGCTGGTAACTCCAGGGACATACAGGCTGGTGGCAACAATGTGCAAAGATTTTGCAAGCCTTCTTCTGCTCACTTACAGCTCCTTAACATTAACCCACCAGTAAATACATGTTTTAACCCATCAAGAGCACCTATAAAATTAAGAGATAATCAAGATTGGCTTGATTTGCAAACACATTTCCCTACCAGAAATTCTGTCTCTATGAAGCCCAGCAACCTGGGGAAACAACTTCACACTAAGGTCAAAATTAGAAATTTCAATGAAGATCAGGCACTCTTCTCTGGCTGGATAGACACAAGTTATCTTACTGTCTGCATCAGAGACAGAGAAAGACTTATTTGAGAAGAAGGATAGTTGTTCCATCTCTTAACTTATTAGCAATGCACTTTCTTCAAATTCCAACAGCAAAAGAAATTCAAAACCCAGGTAGTCTGCATGCACGGAAGCACCTTTTGTTTAATAAATAATTCAACCGTGTATTCCTTTTTAATTTAAAAACGGTCTGACTGAACAGTCAACAGAGTGAACTAAAGTTGGCAAAATACAGTGTTGAAAAATTAAAAAGTGTATTCAAGGCCGTATTCATTTGCTTCACTTCTCATATACTGGAGAGACAGGCTGTGCTGAAGTTCTAGCTTTTTTCTTTTTCTTTTAAATTATACACATTCAGTCACATGATGCTCACTTGCCTTTGAAAGCTGCCTTGCCCTGGAATTAGTCTTTCTCTCTTTCTGTTACTAGTACAGCAGCTGCTGCTCCTCTACCTCATGAACATCATCAGAAATTCAGCCAAAATGTTCTCATGAGCTTCTCTGCCATGCCTGTCAGGGCCAGACTTAAACTATCGACCATCTTGGAAAACAGAAATGCTGTAAAACCTTCTGGAAATATTCAGATCATCATCAGATTGATGGTCCCATATATCAATAAGTGATGTACAGGAAACACATCTGGCAGCAAAAATCTGCAGACACTGATGCACTGGAATCCATCCCAGGACTGACTTTGTGACACACTATTGCAAATGAGTACAAATACTTGGGATCAGTCAGGTGCACTTGGTACTGACTTACTCTCTTGAAGACAGCCAAAAGCACTGTCTTAAATATGAATTCAGAGGCTCACTTTCTGTAAAATAGAATTCTTAGTAGTAAGTAGTTAAGAAAGAAAAAACCTAATGGAGTTAACTCTTACACAGCCTTCTGTAACACTGTTTCAAAGAATTTATTGAATCTTGGGGCAGACAGAAAGGAGAAAGTAATTCTGTGGCGAAACCTCCTTATTTCAGATTTCTGGAGATGAATCTGTTCCCTCTCAAAAAAGAAGCAGGTAATGCAACATAGCCTTTAAGTCTCTGCTGTGCTGAATGGCTTTCTCATGTTTTTAACCTTTCTGATCAGCACCTTGTGGAGCAATGACCATTCTATAACCATCAGACAACAGCCACCAACATGAAATTCCCAGGCTGATAATGCTCACGTGACATTAAATGCTGACACAAGGAAATCTTATCTCAGAGAGGTCAGATATGCAGGAAAGAAGATCTTTACTGGCAAGTAGAAGAGAGGAAACCTAACCCTTACAAAAGAACATTGCCTTTATAGAAAATGATTTGGCAATAAGACCTTTCAAAGTGGACATATTTATTTAAAACTCATTTTAGACCCTCTGGATGACAGAAATGAGTCACATTTATGAGACAGAAATTTCACAGGTGCATCCTGACTACTACACCTTATGAAAGAAGAGCAGGGTTTCTTTAAATTTTCGCTATTCAGAACACTAATAAAATTTCCTGCAACATATAGGATGGAAACAGCAACCAGACCTGATAAATGTGTACCAATAGGAAAAAATCAACATCTTCCATTGCTCTGACCAAACTGCCTATGAATGATACGTCCAAAATGTATCCCCGAATCTGCCAAATATGAATAAATGCATCAGTATAACTACAGAGATTTAGACACAACTCCTCCCTGCAAGTCAGGGAATCTTCAGGTTCTAATTTTGGCTGATTACTGGCTTGCCCTGAGATGCTCTGCAATAAGTACCATGTCAGAGAACAGACTGATTTAAACCCTGAAATGCAGGCTCCTGCATTTGTGCAGACACATGCTTCCATGCCTTTTCAGGATGGCAGCAGTGGGAGCCACTCCAACAGCCTGGCAAGCCCACGCAGAATTTGGTACATGACAATTCAGATTACATTTGAAAGCTGTCTACAGTGGGACTGGCCAACCTAACAGAGTCATGCATGGGGTTGAGCAAAGGTGAATGGCAGCATAAACTGGCCAAATGAAACTTAAATAATTCTAACAATTTTACTAGTACTGGTTCTTTTCTGGCTACAAATTCTAAAGATATGTGCCCAGTCAT
>NC_136664.1:14491070-14518570 GCF_903797595.1 Erithacus rubecula | reverse complement strand
ACAAATTCCAGCTGAACGCTGGTATGGTCTGGGTGGTTTAAGGGGAAAAAAGCAAATTATAAAAAGGAAAAAGGTAGGGTATCTGAACTCTGGGGTTCTATTTCCAGTACAACCACCGTGCTGCTGTAAAACTCAGTTTACCTATTTGACAGGCTTAGTTAATTAATGTTTGTAAAGTGCTTTGAGATCCCTGGATGATAGTGCTATATAGGTATAAAGTATTATTATACTAGAAAGTAAAACGTCCCATAAAATAGATATTGCCCTAAATTCTGGTAAAAGTTAGTGCAATAATGTAAAAAGCTGGTTATGTGCCTACATTAAACCCAGATTTAAAAGCATTAGCACATCACCAATGTGCTCCTGTTTGGCATGTGTTTTATGCCCAATACCCTACTCTGGCACATTAACAATCTGTGTATTCATTTATCAGCAGTACATTTTGAATTGTATATTTATGGCACAGTGCACTTTTCATAGCTGAAAATTAATGAACATGCCTCTCTCGTAACAAACAAGCACCTGTGCTGCATAGTTAGTAATCGGAAACAGATTTATTTTTATTAGTGTATATGTGGGCAAAATTTTTATTTTTTTTAAACTATGGTATGCTAAAAGCTTGATTATAAGAGCATATTCTGCCAAAGGATATCTTTGTTTTATAAACTTCTCCTTATAATTTCTGCCTGTAATATTTTCTTTTCAGATTTAGTGATAATGCCTTCATATAGAATGTAATCATTTGTTTGCAGAGCATACTTGTCTTGACAAATCAAGTTCTGAGCGGTTGCCGACCACGACTATAACAAAATGAAAATCCACAAATAATGAGGAAGATAGAATTGAATATTTAACCATTTCAGCTAAGGAGACCTTTCCAAATATCTTTTCATATCATTCAGAACTCCAGCCAAAACCTGTATTACCTGGATCAGTTTTGACAATTTAATCCTGGAGACGAACTCTTCCTATTTCACCTATTTTCTTTTTTATTATTTAAGCAGAGAGTTTACCCTAGAAACCAAGGAAAAATTTGGAACAACAACACCTATATATATAACTTGAAACATGCTCCTGGCCTTTAGTTTTAATCTTCATTTAGCTTCCTACCTGCTGCAGCTCTAAGAGATCCAGGAGTCTGTTCCAGCACCATTAAAAAAGTACAGCCATCCTAGTTAAGTCCACATTATCTTTCTTATTTATTGCTGAGAATAAACATCTCCTAGCAGTGTCTTCACACATCTGTGGGCTGGTTGTTCCCTCTGTGGCTCCTTCATAGCCTGTGGCCTGATGACTTTTTTGGGGGTTAGAAATTTAAATGGAAGGAACAAAGAGAGTCTTTCATCCCCCAGCTCTAACTGAACTAGACCTGTGTACCACTCAGCACAAGATGCTTCAGCTTACACCAATGCCTGTAATGTCAGAGTCAAATAAAAACCTTGTCATTGATGGTGGTGGAAAAAGGGGTAGCTTATTCATTTGTACTTCACAGAGTATCTGTGTGGAAAACAATCCCAAACTATGAAGATAATCAAGTATTTCCAGAGGTGTTAATTTGGGAGCTTCCATTTCATTTTAGTAGACCACAACTTCAAATCAGAACTTGAATATAGACTCTTTCATTGAGCTCTTTAATCAAATTCATTTGTAAATTAAGCTACAAACAACCTGTCAAAGCCCATTAAGACACCTGAACAAAACTCTCCTAGAGTATGCATTGTACACCAACATGCAGTATAGCACATCAAGCCTCAGATCTACACTGCTCTTCTCTGTGGCTTTCTGCAAGAATGTTGGATGCAAACATCCTTTTCAATGGCCTACATCAAACACAGTTTGCTGTTCATATACAAAGACAGAAATATTTATGTAAGAATGCAAGAATGCCAGAAAATCTAACAAAAAATTATTTCTTTTCATTCATTGCTTGCTAATTTTCATTATATATCCCTTATGAGTTTTATAGTCTCTGCAACCTTAGGAGCATACCCTGTATGGAGGAAAAATCAGCATTATTTTATCAGTCATTTATCTCATTCCACAGAAACATCAACTTCCAAAGAAGAAGCCTGTGTTTCTCAGTGTATCTAATATAAAGCTACCTACGAAAACAACACATTAAGAAAAATCCTGACATATTTAAATTGTATGCATTTGCAACAAAAATCCTGTTGAAATAAAAATCATAGCTGATGCTGAAGCTCTGCAACCTTGACCTCCATCAACAGGCTTGACATTAATTGTCAAATCAGTTCTTTCTCCTGCCTGGCTACAGGGAGGGTAACTTCCTGCAGTCATGCCCAAGAAAAGACCCAGGCTCAGCTCGTTCACAACCTGGGCACCTGACACAAAAAATCCTTCTAGGACTCAACAATAACCACCCCATTTCCTCATTCCAAAGGTGTCCAAGCTCAGAAACCAGCCCACTCAACACAGAACCAGAACTGGAAGGGAGCAGAGTTTTCCCTCTCTGCTGCTGGGAACGGAGCAGTGCTTTTCACCGTCCGGTCACAGCCCAGCGAGGAGTGTGAGCTGCATTTTTGCTTAGAGCTCAGCGAATCCAGGATTTGGTTTTGGGAAACTTATGTGCTTCATGAGTTGTGAAAGAGTCCCTGGGTTAAACACAGTGGGGTTTTCTGAACACAGAAGCTGGGAATGGAAGTAACGTGGAAATTTTGGACTCTTTGGGGAAACATGTACAAGGCATGCCTCACTAATAACTCACTATGAACAAAGGCAAAATGTTCCTCTGTGTCAGTAATGATATCTTCTCAGCTTGGTCTTTTAATACTGATGTCAACAGAAGCCTTATCCAATGTTAAAGGTAAAACGATTTTCAGTAATTTTTACCACAATTCTCTACTATATTTTATAGCAATAATGCTGTTACAACTATGATGATCTAAGGATGTAAGCACAGCAGAATTTGAAGAAGTAACAGCTTTTATTAAAAACTTAACTACCTCTAAAATAGCTAACATAACCTGGAAAAGCAAGGATGTATTTCAGGTACAAATTCTTTTTCAAGAACAGAACAAGCAAAAACCTCCAGCTCAGTACTGAAGTCAAACTCAAAACAAGTATTCCCAGTCTATGCTTATCTCATATTTAATAGTGTTAGTTGATCTGGGGTTATTTTTTTTAAGAAACAACTTTAATATTTATTTTTAGGGAAAAATATTACAGAAATAAATTATTTGTCTTAGTTTTCAAGATATCCATTATAGCAAACCCAGAAGCACTGAGCTCCATATGCCTGTGGGGTAATTCTGCCATGACCAGCACTGTGCTATTGTGGTGAAGGGCAGACCTGCAAACCAACACAAATCTGTCCTGCACCTTACAAATGTTGTGATAAAATGGAAATTCATTAGAAAAGCCACTGTCAGAGGCTAATCATGGTGGTAATCTAACCATGATGCTACTGATGACCCAAGCCCTTACAGTCATCCTTCAAAAACTCCTTTACCATACATTTCTGAAGAAATATGGGTTTGTGTGACACACCTTTCAGTGCTGGAGGACACAGTAGCTTAGTAGCTGAAGAAAATGGAGAATTGGTAATACCATGTTAATACCATGCTTATTTTAGTGATATTTCTGGACTTTCTGGATGCAAAGATATTTTTTATAAAATCCTCTAATTCATAACTAAGTAAATTAGTTATTAATTTAAAAGAAGAGTACATTAGAAATGGTTTAGGCCAGTAAAGTTTAAAAAGCTTAAGTCTCCTTATTCAAAGGCCAAAATGAATCCTGAAAGATTTGAATAGTCAAGTCTGACAACTGCCCACAGGGAAAAAAAAAAAGTGTACAAAACTTGTACTATCTCTAGTGCAAGCTAACTCTTAATTGAAGTTTTGATAACTGGCAATAAACTACTTCATCTACCATAAACTCAGACAATACTATTTGGATACAGTTTGGAATGGAAATTATCTACTATCATGTTTAAATATTAAAAACAAGAGGGGAGGGGCTCAGCTCATTTTCCCTGAGCTCAGCACACTGCTAACTAAGGCATTGCCACCATTCACCATTGCATCTTTGTCCACAAATGTTTATCTACCAATCTCAATGCATTCAACAAAGGAAGCTTTAGAGCAGCAGAAACTGGAGCAGATAAAGACAACAGTACTTGCCAGGGCTTACAGAAAAGTTTCTGGAAGCGAGAGGCTCATTTCATTTTGCTCCTGGTCCTATCCCTGCCCCATGACATCAACAGCAACCTTGAAATCTACAGTTTACCTAAATATTTAAAGCCTTATGTTCAACTCATTTCAGCACATATGACCTGACAGACTGAAGGACTAACATCACAGGTAGAAGCTATCACACAAATCAATACAACTGTGTCACCTCTTATAGAGACTGCTATATGAAATGCACATTGCAAGGCACTTGTAAAGTTACAATGAAATATTTATAATTGCAGAGTGGACTTGACACAAATGAATATCTTATTTTTAAAATAAAAATGCAGTCCTTATTCACAGGCTGTGGTGCAGGTACAAGCTGATGGATCTCTCTATGAACTTGCTTCTAGTCCCTCCTAAGCTTTCCATTTTCTTGCTTTTATCAAATACCTCTCTTTGTTTTCAAACACTTCTCAAGGAAGTTTTATTGCAGTAATTCCCAGTGCTGGTAAGTTCATCCACTGGCAATGGTTCAATGAGAGCCCCACTAAACATCACTGTTGCATCACAGACCAGGGAAAGACATTTATGACTATTTCACTGCAAGTCCTGGGAAACTGGAATCCTTAACATAAATTCAGAGTACTTTAAAGCACAGAATCTTTTAGGTGGCATGAGTACAAACTATAAAAAGACTGAAGTTTTTCAGATCCCAAATTTAGATTGGGATGACAGAAGAGGGAGAGTTTTTGAGTCTATCTTCAGATAAAACTTGCAGAGGGCTTAATATTTATCACATAAATTTAAACACTTTTATCTTAATAGAATGGAAAGTCCAACAGAGGCTGTAGCAGGTATGTTTACACAGGCACCTCTTCACCTGTCACAGGGACAGAAAGCAGCAATTATTGAAAAGGATTTGAAAGAACAGACCATTAGAAAACAGAGTAAGGAAAATGGTATCAAACTGAAACTGCATGGACAATTTAGGCTTAAAGAATGTAATTACACAAACTAAATTATGGGAAATTCTCCTTCTGAGAAAAACAGGGCATGGTCTTTAGTCTGACAAGTGGCCAAATACGTTTCTTAGCCTGCTCAAAAAACTCCCTGTAGCACCTGTGTCTCACAGCACTGGAGCAATCCACGGGGAACTGGAATCCAATCTGTAACTCACAGCACACCTGAGCACAGCTCCCAGCACTGACACCTGTATAGGATGCTTCCTTTTGTTTCTTTCATCAAGAGTTGAGACTTTTATTCTAGATCCAGCAGTCTAGTGAGATAAGCCTGTGACTTTAGTCAGGATGGTTAAAAGCAACAGATTTTTCAGAAGAGCTCACTGCTGGCTGTACTGCTTTTTAAACTGACAATAACATCCTTAGTCCCTTTGATTTCAGCTGCTCAGCTGTACAATGAATCTAAGAACATATATATTTTAATATATAGTGGAAATGTATAATAAATATACAAGTAATAAAGGTGTGAAGATTCAGTAGTACTCACCTGTTGAGTAATGCTCTCCACTAAAACTCTTGCACCTCCCCTTCCCATTTAAATAATGAGGTGCTCCCTGGGTTTGTAGGGCAGCACTGCCACAAGTTACACATCAGCCAGATTCTTGATGGATTAAATTCAGTATCACTAGTACCAGCCATTCCCAGCACAGGCTCTAATGTTCCCAGGACTGCCCTGGGAGCCCTCACCTCTGCTGTACCTCATCTTCTCATGGACCCTCTGACAGGCTGGGGAGAAGGTGCTGCAGCATCTCCTCTGCAGGGCATGAACCTTCTGCCTGGTGCAAGTGCTTCAGTTCTGGGAAATGAGAGGGCTGAAGGCAGCAGAAGCTTTTCTTACAGTTATTTTTGGCAGAAAAATGATTGGTGAAAGACCTGAGAGCATGTTCTTTCACAGAAGGAGGAGAAGCACTCAGGAGAAGTTGAGGAAATTTTCTATCTTCCTCTTCTTCCCAAAAATCTCCCTGTTCTCATCTTTGAGTGAACTGGAGACAGCTCACCAGCTCTGTTTTTTCATCTCCAGAAATAGTAGCTTTGGGTACTCAGAAAAACTGTCAGTTATAAAGCTGGATGCTATTAAAATGTTGATTATTTTTCAACAACTGTATTGCACAAAAAGATTTGGAACTTGGTTTTCTCCCATCTGTAAGTCTAATGCTGCTGTTCCTATGCAAGCAAAGCCCTCCATTCAAAATCAGTCATGTTCTCTACTTTTTCTGTTTTATTATGATCAAAATGCATATTTATACCATTACATAAAACTCATAGAATATGTAAAAGCACATAACCACAACTGCAGTAAAAATGGACCAGAAAGGACTTCAATGATATTAAACTACCAAGTGGTTTAGCTTTTTTCCAGAAAAGAAGTCTCACAATGAGTTTTCTTTGTCCCTTAAATGAGACAATTTTAACATAGTAGTTTGCTGTGCTTTCAGTTTGTGTGTAAATGATGTAACAAAGCATACAATTATTTTTTCTCACAGATTGTAGAGGGAAACCTTAAGGAAATTTTCTTAAATTTGATGGTTACCTCTTTCCCCAAAAGAATATTTATCTTTAAAATAAAATAAAAAAAAAAAAAGTTATATTATTAGTAGCAAAGGTTTGAGCATTCACTAAAATGTCATCTGAAGTTGCCAAATAAATACTTACATGCTGCTGATGACTGTTTGTTTAGGAAAAGGAGATTTAGCTGCTCACATGTTCATTAGCACACACAGAGAAATGGATGAAAAATTCTTTTGGTACTTAAAACTGATGCCATGGCCGCTGCTTACAAGTATTTCTAATACACAGTGGGTAAAAAGTGAATAATGACCAGATTAAGATATTAAAGGAAAGCAATGATTGAACTTTTTTTCTCATTATTTTAAAGAAATGAAGCAACCAACAAAAATGCCCCTTCTTTTTTTTTTTCCTGGCTCCTCTATAAACCGAAAATGCTTGAAGCAGATTGCCTGTTATTTTAGCAAATATGGTGATTTCTGAGCGTGCCTGTGCTTTTACATATTTGAGTTTAGCGATGATTCAGGCATTATTGCTCTGTAATAGGTGTGGCTGCCTTTGAAATGTAAGCTCACAGCTTCTGTAGTCAGTGAACCATTGCTGATAGGGCTGACTAGTCAGAAGCAAAACTGGCTAGTTATGAAACTACTATAGTATATTCTTTATCTCATACACATTTAAAGGATTTACCTATCTATCCCACTGCAGACCTACTCATTGAGTAGGAGCCAACAGCATATGATTGTGTTAATTAATCTGCTATTGTGAGTAAAGGAACAGCTGCAGTGGTCTCGTGGATACGTTGTCAAAGGAAAACAATGTAATGTTAAGCTTCTGACTGCATATTCTGTTACAAAGGAGGTTTACGAGAAGTTAAATTCATAAATCACAGATCGTTTTTATAATAATAATAAATATCATCTGACCTTTAAAGGAAAGGTTTTAGCATTCTTAATTTCAGTTTGAAATATGTTCTGAAATACGATACTTAAGCTTTAACCCAATTCTTTGTTTTGAAAACAAACATTCCCCAGAAATGATAGGAAATGGTAGTAGCTATAGAAATGACCTCTGACTGTACTAGATACATGCCATTGTAGTTTTAACAAAGATCAGAGCCCAAAATATCAAGTTAAAAGAAGAAATTGTTGGCTTCCATCCAATACCTCTTCTAATAAAAACACAATTTCCAATATTATACAGAAATGCAGAATGAAAGGAACATTCATTACAGGGAAAACACTTATTATTTACATAGGATTTTATCTTTTTTTTTATATGGAAAAGGGTACAAAAAAGACTTTTTTCTAAGTAAAATAACATAATCACTTTTGTGATTCAAATCTACCCCCTACCAAATCCTTTTGGACAGTATATACATCAATCCTTTCATAAACACCCAAGTGGTGACTGACCCAAAAAGAGAGAACAAACAGGATTTTTTTATGCCTGGCACTTAGAACATAACCATAGAAAATTATGTTAGAAATTCAAGTAGGAAAAGTTTCACAATTCAAAACTGCCTTGATTAAATAGGAGCCTTGTGCCATGGCCAGCATGATTTTGTGAAAACACCTTGAGACCCTTTTAGTTCAGAAGTGAACTGCTTTTTGAATGAACAGAGGAATATCTGACACAACCCTTATTTTAAATAACAGGGGCCAGATTCTCACTGGGTAACATCAGCAGAGCTCCATTGGCATTCATATGCTTATGCCATTTTACACCAGCACAAGATTTGGTCCAAAAAGTACTATCTGTCAAGCAAACATGTCAAATTATAGAATTCTTGCTTTGTTTTGTTTATTTCTTTTGACAGCTGTAGTTGGTTTTATTGGCATATATGCTTTTGATTAAATTAGATGCTATTTTATTTCTCTTAAATCTTTCATGTCTGTCATTTTTTCTTTTTCTCCTTATTTAAAAAAAAATCTGTTAAATCTGTGAAAACTAAGACCCAGTCCAGGCCTCTGGTACATTGGAATGACTGATGATTTCAGAGGAACTATGCCAATTTAAGTCTCTACAATGTCCTGGCAACAAAAGAGATGTTTCACTTCAACTGGAGTGGAACATATAAGAAAGTCTGAAGTAGCTTTATTCACAATTTTAGATGTGATTTAAAACAAAGAAAAAGAAGGGAACATAATTTTAGATACAAATCACCAGCATACAACTTGGTAACTCAGCATGGCACCAAACAATAGATTTCAGTCCAACAACAGCCTCCAAGGAAAGAGAGGAGTGCCAGAAATTAGGACACCAGTGTTTCAAACACACCAAAGAGATATCTTCCAAATTAAAGAGTTGTTCACAGTAAGAATCATTTCATGGCTCACAAAATGCAATATGACCTGTGGATACCCAAATAAATTAATAAAGCTAATAAAATCAGTGGATGTTCTTTGCATTTAAAGAACATTGTTCTTCAAAGTAAATTGTGGTATTTGCCCATCCTGCATCATCCAGAAATAATATATGAGATTTTAGAATTGCCATCTTTATCTAGGCTCGTACACACTGTTATTTAACAAATCTGACTACGCTTTCTTAAAATATCAGCACACACCTACTTCCAGAAATACACATGCACTACTCACCT
The DNA here is from genome assembly GCF_903797595.1 of Erithacus rubecula. Taxonomy (NCBI): domain Eukaryota; kingdom Metazoa; phylum Chordata; class Aves; order Passeriformes; family Muscicapidae; genus Erithacus; species Erithacus rubecula. The sequence goes on along the minus strand of NC_136664.1, from coordinate 14,509,307 downwards.
CAGCTGTGCAGAATTGCCAATTGCTTGCACAAGATCATTAGAACAACACTTTGTAACTTCCATCAGGCTCTGTGAATTCACCAACATCATTAGTAACTGGGTTGATGACTTCAGTGAGGTTGATTGGGTTGGGTCTTCATGGATATTTAGTATTGTGATTCTTTTCTCATCTCAGAATTCTCAAATAGAACAATTTATTGGACTTTTTAAAGCCTGATTAAAACGCTGCTATCAGCTGAGTTTGATGTTACCCACTATTTTCATTTGACAAAATATGCCATAGTTTTGGAGAAAATTATATATATATTTAAACAGGAAATTACAGCTTTGATTACATTACAGTTCCTTTCAGGCTAAGAAGAGAAGAATGCATGGAGAGAAGCAAATTCCATAAGTTTCCATAATGGAAATCTAAAGTGTTCCCAGCAAATAATTGCAATGAAAAGGTACATTGGAATAAATATTAAATTCAGTCATGCTTATGACTGGAATGCCACCCATGCAGCCTCAGCAACAAATATAATTTTTTTTTTTTCCTGATGCTCTCTTTCCTTGGAAATTAAATTAATCTATTCTGCCAATTAACAACTGATTTTTATCTCGGAACCAGCTTCGTCTGGATATTTATACAAGTTATCAAATTGATGCATGTTCCTCTGCAGCCAGTCAGCAGCTGGTAGTGAACCTATATGAGGTGAGAGAGGATTTTATGACCCCTTGGGTGGCCAGAAAAGCAGGAGAACTGAGGGTGGCATTAGGGAAGAGCAGTTGAACTGCCCATTTGGCTCTTAACCATTGCTAAAGGTCTCTCCAAAACACAGAGCATCCTAAATGGAAATAAACTCATCACCAACAACTGAGACATCCACCCTTTAATTAATGGAAGTGTGAAGGGTGTTGTAGCAATCTGGAGATTGCTTATGGTTATACATCAGTCAACATATCAAATTAGAACTATTCTAGGAGACTCCATCAATTGTCTGGGTTGAACAACTAGTACTGCTTTAGCCATCAGAGCTTAGCAGCCACTACTTATTAAAGCTGCCTGCTTAAAAACTCACACTAATTTCTATTGTAATTGCATCTATTTCAATGGACTGGACATTTGCCATTGTGTGACAGAAAAAAAATGGTCTCAGCCAGTTTAAGAAGAATAATGCAAATACAGAGTTATCAACTTACTTGATAGCTGATACAATAGTACTTTTACTTTGGACCTACACATGATGAATACTGGCTGCAGAAAGATCTGCAATTTTCTAAAAAAAGAACTACAGAATCCAACTACAGAAACTCAATATAGGCTGGCATATAAATCACTAGACTGAAACTCAGGAGATGCTCCACTGGCTCTTCCACTGGAATACTGAATGACCTCAGGCAAATTCTTTTGCCTTTCTTGCCTAAGTTTTGCAGAATATGGAATAGAATTAGCAATAACTTACTTCTGCTCAATTGTTTTGAGATTTATAAGTTTTAAAAGTATTGGGAAAGCTAGCTGTTTCTGTATTAGATATGTAGAAGCTGACCAAATGATGCTAATTAAATCTTCTTTTTTTTTTTTTTTTTTAATTGAAATAACATGTTACTATAAACATATTTGTGCATCTTGGAATAAAATATAGATCTCTATAGAAAACTTTTAAAGAAAAGGTAAAATGAACTCTAAAACCAAGGCAGAATAAGGAATGGACACAATCTACAAAGAACCATGCATGCAAAGAAATCTTTAAAGCTTGTGAGCCCATATTACCCCAGGGAGTCATATAGACTTTCCTGAGACATTGTCTTCTAAAACAAGAGACAGTAAAATACTAGTTCTGTTGGTAGAATAAAGATGCATCCAATTCTAATGGCTGACTTCATACAAGTAGTCTGGCAATTGCACAAATACAGGTATTTTAGCAATTAACTAAATGTATTAAGACTTATTGAACTGTACTTAGTTTATACAGTCCTTATTCATAAACCTCAAAGCCTGATTAAAATTTACTCCAAGAGTAACTACAGGGAAAGTCTCCCTGCCAAAGGGCCTCTCAACAAAAGGAAAGTTTGTTAGCTTCATGGTAAATGTGGTTTTTGCCAGTATACAAGGGACAAAAGTATTTTGAAAAGAAAATCAGAAAGATTTGTGAATCAACACAGCAAGATAAAGAACATTAGCCCAGATAAAAATATGCAGTTTAATCACTACACAGATACAAAGAGGCAAACAATAATATACCATAAATTGAAAGTAAGAATAAAGATCTTCACAATCATCATATTTCCAAAGCCCACTTCCAACCAAATGAGACTGTAGGAACAGCTAGTAGCAATATTCCACAATATTTCACCTAAAACTTGATGGCTAGAGGCTGCTTGTATGTGGTAGGAGAAGACAGCCATTATCAACCAGGAGATGGTTGGTAGATATAAAAATGTCCTCACTTGATAGGACATGGAAACCATGCACTGCCTCTGTTGGGGTAACAAACAAAGGCTACAAACTCAATGGCTTTCAATCTGAAATCTCTCTTAAGTTCTAAAATAAATAAACAAGCAAAACAAAACAGCAACAAAGAAAAGTGCTGATGGGTTTGGACTCTGCTCAGCTCCCATCCCCAGTGAAGATGACAGCTGGGGACTACCAGCAGAACCACGAGAGAATGAGGATTTCCTATCCACAAGCCACTGCCACTCCACATCCCAGCCCAAACAAAACATCTGATCAGGACATCAGGAAGTTCTTGTCATTAGGCAGTCACCTGGAAATAGGCACTGAACAGATCTCTTCAGCCACTGGAAACACTGGCTGATTGCTGGATATCACTTAGCACTACAAAGTAAATGGCAAAAGAACTAAAAAATCTCCTAAGAGAAAAGTAAAAAGACAAAAGGTTGATAAACAGTGCTCCCTTTTGAGACTGCAAGCAATGAGTGATAGCAAGACAGACACCAGGCAGAATGCAGCTTCATTCCTGGCAATACAGAATTAAAAACCTTAATATTTTTAACAATTTTCATTTAACTCTGGCAAAGGAAGTCATCAGAGAAATGGTACTAAATGTACAATGCATGAGCAAGACTTAGCATCTCATAAAGAAATAGATTTAGGGATTTAACGTTGACCAAAGGCTAAAAATCTGTAAACCCTGGTAACCTCCCTTAACCAGGTAAACTCTGGTAAGCCTGTTAAAGGCTTGTGACATAAGGCCAATATAAGTAAGAACAAAGCTTGAACTATTCAGAATCTGAGATCCAAAAGAAAAAGAAGGTTATGAAGACTTGTTGGAAAATCAAAACATACAGGAATGCTTTTTTAATCTAATTGTCTAATCCAGTAGTTTGAGAATGTCATTGGCACAGATGACCAAAAAATCTCAAGATCTTTATAGAGTTGTGAGGCAGAAAAAATTCATTACAACCCATTGTCATGAGGTGCTAGGGCAAGAGAAACAAAAGCTGCTGCCTTGTCTGTTTTGTGACTTCCTTGAGACAATTCTACTGGCAGATTTTGCACCCAAGCACTAACACAGATTATGAGATACCTCATGTTTCTGCCAGGAATCCCAGTGCAGGGCACTCCAGTGGAAGCAGCAGCCTGCAGTACAGAAGGCTTAGGACTGCTTGTCTCCTCTGTTCCAGAATAGCAGATTGCTATAAACCTTCACTATCCTTCAATATAAATGCATTCTAGTGAAAAATGAGAGAGGTGGCATGGCAGAGCTAAGTCCTCAAGGGCTGAGCTTCTTAGATTGTGATTTTGGGCAGACTGCAGTGAAGCAACCATTGTGCTCATAAACATCTCCTGAACATGCCACACACTCTAAGGGAAGTGGGACACACCAGGTAAATGATTTTGCAGCTTTTCACCCAGTTGGAGGGGTCTGGAATTTTGGCTGTCTGTAGCTGTCTTTTGTAGCTTAAGTTTGGAGTTACTGCAATCCAAAACTCAACAAAATATGTAAGGGCAGCCCTACAATTATATCCCCTTAGAGGGAAGAGCCATCCAGGATACTGCTGCCCAACCATTGCAGCATAGCAAAGCTCAGGAATGTCAGAAATTCTGGGTATGTGCTCCAACAAAGCACTGATATTAGACTTCCATAGCCAGGGCTTCCATTTTTATATGGTGCAGCCAGTATCAGGAAAAGCAAGTATCTTCTACACAACAAAAAACAAAACACAACCAAAACAATCGAACAAAAATAAAAACAAACAAGAAAACCAACCAAAAAACACCCCCAAAAATCTAGCCCAGAAATAAACAAACTAACCAAATTATAAATCCCATTAAGACATGGTATTTTACATTAGTCAGTCAGCTCACTGCTTTTCTGAGTATTTTCACCATTGCATTATCAAATCCTGTAATAATACCTCTTTATTTAAGGTATTCTCTTCATATGCATTAGAACACTCATTCCCTAGAGCTGTTATTCCTGGGAAAATATGAAATAGGGGGAAATTATTTTTCCCAGCTCTTTATTCCCCTGCTGAGTCACTAAGAGAAAAAAAAAAAACACATCAAAATTAACAAGGTTAGAAGACAGAGAGGCAGATGAAAGCATGCACAAGTCTAGAACCTCCAGATACATTACCACACACTTCAAGATGAATAGTGAAAAGATGATGTGGAAATGAGTTATGGCTTTTTCCAGTCTAGATCTATTAGTATAGAGCAGTCTTTGTATGTATGGCATTGTCTTGTCCCCTGGAAAAAGCATTTACAAAATTCTCCCAATTTTACAGTAATGTTATCAGAGAATGCATATATTCTATTTTATAAAAAAATCTATTTCTAAAGCAAAATAATTATTATTGAACTGTGGAAGATAGAGATCCAAAAGGAATTTTAATTAAATAAATTACAACAATATTATTTAACAGTATTTTTTTAAATATTGGTAAGCAAAGGAAGGAATATGCCTGTTCCTAATTTCATTTGGTGCCATGATAAAGTAGAAGCACTGGAGAGTGGTAATCGCAAGAGTAATTTTAACTGCACACTATAATATGCTGGAAGTGACTTACAATGGCATCATTATGCAAAGTCTATTATATTTGTCAAAGCCTTTTAAGTAACAGCAATGGAAACAGTGAGAAGAATAGCAAGATGGGCCATCAGATGAAGAAGGAATCTTATTCTATGGAAAAATATTTGCACACCTCTTTTAGAATCGTCTCATGGCAGTTTTAATGTTAGGGCTTCTGCAGGGAAACAAACACTCATACTGATTATATGGGTCAAGGCTTATTTTTTAGGAGATAACACCTGACTATATGAAATTACAAATTTGTAAGACAGTGCAGAACCACTTAAGCAGCTATTGTTAGAAAACAAGACTCTTATCTGATCAAACATTTCTTGGTACTTTATGAAGTACAAGTCAAAGGACATTAAGAATCACAGAAGAGAGATTGTTTAAAATACAGGACCCCTAACCACTCATCTGGATTATACTATCCAGAATCACTGCCCAAATTGAAAAAGCATGTCCATTTTTAAAGTAGCATTAGTACACAGTGATTTTTTTTTTTTTTTAATGGAATCAACCAGAAAAAATATTCTGGCTTACCAATCACAATACTTTCTATCCCAGCCCATTATCTCTGCAAACCAGTAGCCCAAAACCACTTATCCAGCTGTTTAGAATTTGTGCAGAAATTTCTTAAATGGATGGTATCTTAGTATCTCTTACCAGTATTTAATGTAAACAATTACACAAAACATAAAGTAGTCTGATCAATTAAGCAGGAAATCAGGGACTAGAGAGTCCTTTGAGATCTATGCATTAAAGACACTTGGAAGAACAGAGTATTATTCTTTCTGGAAATTGTTTTTCAGTATATTTACAAGAAGACAAAATTAACCATATTCTTAAATCCTCTGAAACACAACAGGTTTCAGAGGAAAAAAAGCATTGTAGGAGTACTGCTAGAAGCAGCATGAGTTACAATCCCTCTCAGTTTTTAAAGCCTTGTACCCAATCCTGGATACACAGGTGTGCACCTCCCTTCTACATTTTGTAATATTATTAGGTCTTCCTAAGTGTATATTTTAAGTCAATATGTCCACATTGAAAGGAGTTCCAATCATATGCACACAAGAAATGACAGAAGAGGCTTTAAAAAGCAGACTTGCTAAATTTTCAGTAAAGCCAACCCTCAAAACTCATTTTCCACTGCAATGTACAGAATGGAGACACAAAACTCATACATATAGTCGTCCCTCACTTCTCCTCTAGCATTTACTGCATTCAAAAAAGTCAGGGTTTTTAAGACAAAAAATCTTTTTCCTTACATTTAACTCTATGTTTCTTGTTTAATTTAAAAACAGCAGCAAAGTTAAACATTTTCTTAATGAAAAAACTACCAACTGCACGCATTGTAAACATCAACAGCTCCTAAAGACATCTCCTAGATTTCACGTCCCAATTGTGTGATCCAGAATCCTAATTTGTCTGATGTACAATATAAGCAAAGCAAAACTGCACTGCAGAAATCTGAAATACCATTTCAACTGCTCCTAATTTACCTTTTATGACCCAAAGCAGGGCCTGAGATGGGGACTCCATACTTTTGGGTATAGCAAAATCCAGTCATGGAAATTCTTAGACAGAGTCAATTCTTTCTGTACTTAATATAAAATAATGTGAACTAAATATATCTGATCTTCTTTTCCATTAGATCTAGCACTCCTGAAAAGCCATGGCAGAATTTGCATTCAAGATGCTGACCAATAATGCGTGTTTTAACTTGCTGTGGCAAATAAAACTTTGTGCCATATGGCTGATTAGAGATATTCTCTCCCTTTTTCTTCTCCTCTAAACAGCTGGGTGAGTAACAACAAGCAAAAGACAGTCAGCAGCTGCACACTGTTATCATTACTTTGATACTGCTTGAAGGAATCTAAGGCTTCCACAGGTATGCACCTGAGATTAGAGGCAAAGAATTTTCCTCTCTAAATATGAGAGCAAACAGCTATGGGAGTTATAATTATGTTTTACAGGTGTCATCAGAACAATGCTTCCAAATTTTACCCAGAACAAACATACCCTCTTTCCATTTTGTGATCGAATATTTCAAAGACCTTCAGGGAAAAGATATTATTGTACAAAGGCAACAACAGTGAGTAAATAAGTATAAAGGCAAACACTTGTATTGCAGACTTCCCAACTTTATCTATCTCACCTATGCAACTTTAGTAGTGATCCAACAGGATCTGCAAACAGCATTAACTGTTCCAGCCCTGTGTTTGATTACTGTGTACCAGGGATTCCCAGGCTGGAATGCCACTGCACCCCCACAGCTGGCACAAGCTGGGAATCAGAGGAGAATTAATGAGCCACGTGCCTCCCTCCTCATTAGCCAAAAGGTATTTGGAAATGATAATGGCTGAAGGAACTTCACATTACTTTCTTTGCACCCCAAGTTTTAGTGGCCACAGGAATGCCTGAGTGGGAATAGGGAATTTGAAAAAGGTAGAACATCATGCAAAAAGCAAGTTCCATTGTGGACACCTCTCTGGCCACACTGCTGTTGCCTCACTTCTACCATCCCATCTGAATGGAAATGTAATTGATAGCTCTGAAGGGTGACATATTTCAAGTCTTTCATTACAGATTTTTTAAAAATTTTTAAAACCGAAAAACAAAACAAAACCCAAAACAACAACCCACCAACCAAACAAACCATAAAGAGAAAAAAAAAAAAATAAAAGGCCCCCAAAATCAACCAAACTAATCTCAAACTACTGTGATAGTAAAGATGTTTATGAGACACCTGCAGCTGTGCTACCTCCTGTACCTAAGGTCAGTGACCCTAATTGTTGAAGCAAAGGAGGCAAACTCTGTTTTCAGATTTCTCCTTCAGGGAGCTGGAGGCTGCATTTGGGTTTGGACTTTGGAGATTATCAGGATAATTTCTCAACTTCTTTGGATGGTGGTTCTTTCTTCTACATTAAAAAGTGCATGGGAGGAATGTTTCCCAGAACAGCACAATTAAAGTGAACAATACAGTATCTATAAGAAAAGCTATTTTTTTTCCATGATATCTTTATATTTAAAAAGATCTTAGGATAATTCTCATTCAGTCATCATACTCAAAGTCACCACTAGAGCTATGCACCCATTCACAGGGTTAAGAATTTTGAGAGTTCAAAATAAAAGATGTGTAAAGCAGCACAAATCAAAGGAATAGTTGTACAAATTTCACAAGCTACTATATTGTCTCATGTAACTCATGAATAGGAAAAATAAAACCCATTGGGTATATAAGGTTTCCAGCTAATCAGGGAATGACAATTACAGTGCAGCACTAATTGTGGTCTTTGTGAATATTGAAGGTCTTTTTCTATGCACACAGATACATTTTCAGGACAGAAACCACCCTTTTATTGTTGGAAAGCACCTAGAAATCTCCCAACACTACTCTACCAGCAGCTGTGTTATTTTTCTTTAAGTTTAAATTATTGCACATGGCTATCGTTGCTAGGTAGGACTTGGCTTCCAGCTTTGTAACACTGATGGCTGAAGTCTGGGCTGGACTAAGAAACAAGCAAAAATTCAGAGGTGAAAATTACCTCTGTGGGGGTGGTTTGTATTTGTTAATGCCTTTTAAAAATTGTCTTGGATATTTGCTTGAGCAAGGTATTGCCAGTCTCTGCTCTCCAGGCATCCTAGCACTTGTACTCTTGTTGCTTTCAAGTTCAGTGTCACCAAGATACTTTCAGGCAACAGATCATCTAATAAAGAACAATATGATGTCAGTGTGTAATGACTTCTCGAGAAAAAGAGTGATGTTATTCAGCAATACAAAGAGACAGTCTCACTTTCTTCTCAGATAAACAACTTGTTAATGAAAGATTTTTTAAGAGGTATAGAACAACTGAAGGAAATTTAAAGGGGCATAGCAACTTGTATGTTAAAAAGCCCAAACACCCAAATTTTAAATATTAATAACAGACAGAGCCACTGATTCCATTTCTATTGACAGGAAATTAAAAAATAAACACATAAAAATTCAGACGAAGATTTAAAAAAACGTTATCCAACAACAGATGCTGAAGAAAGGAGCATTTCTCAAAACACAACATTTACAGAAAAGCAGTAAAAATTATCACTATGCCCATGTTTGTACTAAACTCACATTTGATGTAACTGATTAAAATATAGTAGATGGCACTGGTACCTCATGCAGGATTAGAAGTTTTAAACTAAAAATGTTACAGGAGTGTACCTTAATAGGCACACAATGCACAGCAGCCAAGCAGTGTCTGGAAGGCTTGAAGTATACTGACTTACGTTTCCTTCTATACTTTAAGTCCCCTACACTGTCCAACAGTGCTAAACATCTGTACTGTAAATGCAAATCAGATCCAAATCCCTGTATATCTTTGTACTTTTTAATTCACTAATGCCACCAACACTCTGTACATAGCAAAAAGATGGTCATTACAAAAAGATATCATGAACCATTTTTAAAAAGAATATATTTACATTTGCCACAATCTTATTGCTAGTCTTGGTTTTGTTCTTTAATAGTGCTAAATAGTCACTTGGGAAAGAATGTTATGTACAAATAGTGCACACACGAGTTTAATTCTTCTGCAACTTCAGACAGGAGTGTAAAAAGCAAGCTGGAGTCCAAAGGCAAGGAGGTAGAGCCAAAGCCTAATCTGTCTTTTGTCTGTACAGTCTGTGGAATATTTGAAAGGGAAGCAAACACATCAACAAACATTGTATGTTACTTGTCTCATGGGAAGTTCTGAATTTTTGATCATGCATCCAGTCACAGATAATCAAAGGAAGGACCTTGCAAACCAAAAAAAATTCAGGGCAGGTCATCTATTTCTCCATCTTTCTCCCTTCATATAGGTTGCATTCCAGCTTATCAGCAGGCTGTGTTATAAGTTGTAAGAGTCTAAGAAAGTCTTAGAGACAATATTTGTATCTCTGAAAACTATTTCTAATGCTACTTCTGGGCATGTTTTTTTTGGTATGCAATGGAGTGGATGAACAGCTTTCATGGCTTCCTCTCACTCCAAAGTGCAGTGCCTCTTTCCTAGTGCACAATCTTGCAATTTTTTTAGAGAAGCGACGTTGCTGTTGTTGGCACTGTCACGGGCAGAGAAACCCAGCTAGCTCAGTGCTAACTGCCTACTGAGCTTGATCATTGGTGTGAGACAGGGTTGCACTGACAAAATACCAACCACGAACCTGGAAGACTCTTAGTTCACACTCATGCCCTTCTAATTTATACTTCAAAAGATGATATTAACTGGTATTAGAACAGAAAATTATTCTATTTTTAATTCACAATTGTAATAACCAGTTAAGAATACAGTAGCAGAAAATAAAATAAAAAATTAACTGTGAAGCTAGCTGGCAAAATAAAACATGTAAAATACCTACATAATAACTCTTACATGCTCAAAAACTGTGGTAAATGATCAGAATTGTACAGTGTTACTTTAAGATAGTAAAGAATTGATGAGACTGGTTGAGCAAAGCATGAACAGGCCTCTTGCTTATCTTGCACCAGGTTCAAGCAAAGTCTCAGAGATCTTATGGCCCAAAGCTGTTTCAGTGAGGCACAGGAGAACATCAAGCCTCTGTACCAGCCAAAAGCCACCCTCCCTTCACTGTGAAAAGCAACACTTGTTATAAATCTCTTTCATTAAGGAGATAAGGGTGTGCACAAAGACCCTCTGATGAAGGTCAGAGAGCCTTGCTGCTGCCTCAGTACGTGGAGGAGGAGGGCCAAAGTGTTTGTTCTACCTCTTTGTCAATTATAAATTCTGACAGGGTAACAGAGACTCTCATTAAGCTCCATTAACATATTGACTTACACATCCCTCAGGATTCAAATGAAGGAGAACATGGGACATGCAATGCATGTATGACCAAACTCACCAAACCCTGTCTGTAACATGAAATTGTTTCATCCCCTTGGGACAGACCAACATCTATAATATAAAAGGGAGACTTCAGGGCACAAAAGGCTGGAGGAGGAAAACACCCCCAGAGGAGGAAAACACGTCTGTAGGAGGACAACGTCTCTGGAGGAGAAAAACATCTCTGGAAGAAGAAAACATCTCTGGAGGAAGAAAACATCTCTGGAGGAAGAAAACATCTCTGCCTGCTCGGGATCAGTCAGCAGACTGTGTCCCTGCCCCTCTCCTGAGGGGACACCCTTAGGTGAGCTTTGCACTCTGACTGCATTGGGGTACCCGGGAATATCCATTTAATGTATGTACATAAATATATTTATAGCTATGAGAATCTTGCTGTACTTTCTGCCATGACACATGTCAGCAATCTGTAGCCAGTGCATTTGTCACTGGCAATTGGGAACCTGCTTTCCTGTTGTTTCAATAAATCTTCAATAAGCATTTGGGAACCTGGATCAGTCTGATCCCTATTGAACAGGATCAGGCTTATGGTACTGACTGATAACTGTACTAACAGCACTTCTGTACTCCTGCAACTTTTGCTTTTGAACTCAAAGCTAGAGGGTTAAACTGGCTGAAACGAAGCCCAGCTGCACCCAACCCCTCTGATCTCTGAGGACTGGCTGGGACACAAGGGGGTTTATTTTTTGCTAAATACCCATACCCTTATTGCAACAACAGCTCACTCATCCTTCCAAAGTATAAATGCCAACTGATACTCATCCCTCAGAAAAGAGTCCAACTTTTTTTTCATGGAGTTCAATTACAAGGATACTTATTTTCTGGTAATATTTTAAGAGTAAAAAACATTGTTCCTTCAAGGTGTAAGTACAGTTACAATCTATTTGCTCTAATGCTTTTTCTTTGGTATGTTTCCACATCTGAAGTTGATTAAATTCCACATTATGAAGTTGATTAAATATAGTTAAAGATAAAGCTAAGGAAGCCTCTTTCTCTACACTAATATATAGAAATGATAAAAATTAATCAGCTCAAATGTGAGTTGTCTTTTTTTGTAATTTAAGAATTTACAGAATTATTTTAAATTGATCTGATAACTTTCATGTTGTTTCTATTATAGTACCTACCCATCAGTGACTGTTTTGAAAATTACTGAATGGAATCCAGTGTCTGAAATGATGACCATTAAAGAGTCTGCCCTATCTAGTTTTTTTTAAAATCTGACCTTTTGTATCTTTATTCTCAATCCAGTAATTTTTCTTTTCTTTTCTTTTTTTTTTTTTTTGGTTTGTGTCCTATGGACTTTCCTTCGAACACAGTAACAATGAAAACAGTTTTGAAACATTACCTTCTGTACTTGCCAAAATTTACAGTTTAAGAAAGTCCTGCTACTTAATGTCTGATATTTTCTTTGGCTACAGACCCCTTTGAAATTCTGACTAGAGTTGTGAAAACCCAGATGATGAACAAGCACAGTAGTGCAGTGTATCGAGGATTTAACTTCAAAAAAACTTCCCAAGTTTTCTAAGCTCACTAGCCTCATCAAGCTAAATTCAAGTCAGCAGTGCTGTTCAAATAAAAGTCAGGAAGTTAAAAATACAAAAATGTTTATTCAATCAGAATTCTTTCAATAGAAAGCACAGGAGCTTAATGCCAGTCAAGGGCAGAAAATAACTAAAAGCCCAGTAAGACAACATACACTCACCTACCTTCTAAATGTGGTACCAGGACATCCTTCATTCACAGTAAAAACTATACTTCACAAACATTGTAAATTGCATGTTTTACACTGTAAAAAATTTCAATTCAGTTCTGCTCAAGTTTGGCTGATGAAAGATCATTTCATGCACTTTTGGGAAGAAATAATATGAAACACACTCTGATTCTCCACAGCTTTGCACAATCGTTTATATTTTTGCAAAACACATGTGAACTGGCACAAAGTGCTATCATTCTGATTTGTCTTTATTTCCCACTGTTAGGGGGAACAGCTTAAAATCAGAAGACTGAAGGGAAGGACTGTAAATCACTCAAGTGACCTTGCAACTGGGAATAACCCTTGATAAACCAGTGTGAACAGAATGGACCAAGTGTAACAGTGCCTGCATCTCCACTTCTGTGCCTCTGCCTGGGCGTTGCTTCAGGGATCCTTGATTAGTGAGGTAACAGAAATAAATTGACTCTTTGCATTCTAGCCCTGGCTTTGTGGTTAGCCCAGCTGTCTGCCTGTGCCCACTCCCACATTTGACACAGCTGGCAGAATCTGAGGACAACCATGTCATGGCTAGCGAGAAGGTCAAGAAAGCCAAAAAAGCTGAAAAAATTGAAAAAATCAGGGGCCGGAGAGGCTGTGGTGGTAAATCCCCACATCCCAGGATGGCCCAGCACCGAGCGCTGGACGCCGGTGGCCACTTTCCTGGCCACGATGGCCAGTCCGGAGACATGGCCCGAGATAGATGACGGGGTGGTGGTGAACCCGCACAGGGTGGAGATCGCCATGCGCGGGCTGCCCTGGAAAGGGGCGTCCAAGTCCTCCCGCAAGCTGGCAGGGAGGCTGGGCTGGCTGCTGGCCACGGGGCTGAGGGCTCTGGACAGGGAGGTCATCGCCCTGCAGGGCAAGGTGAGCGAGCTGGAGCTGGTCACCTACGCCCGGGCTCGCGACTGCGAGGCCATAGCGCTGCAGAGCAAGGTGAGGGAGCTGGAGCTGGTCACCTACGCCAGGGCCCTGGAGAGGGAGGTGACAGCCCTGCTGGGCAAAGTGAGAGAGCTGGAAAGGGAAGTTGTGACCCTACGGGCTGCAAAGATCGCGCATGGCGTAACTGGCACTCAAGCAGAGCAGTGCTACGAGCAGCAGTGCACTATACAGCAGCTGGTGTCACCCAGGCATAAATACGTGGAAAATAAAGTGCTGATCTCCCAAGTTCGTGCTCCAGCTATGAAATCTTCACGGGATCCCAAGGAATTGGATGGAAATCTTTGGGGTGAGTACTCAGACTTTGAGATTGAGATTTAGCCAGATTCAGCAGATAGTGGGGTGGCATAGATCACACATAATTACACTCTGAAAGAGTTCCAGTCATGTACTCCTAGACAAGGAAATCCTTTTAAATTAGAAATAATAATTTTAGATTATATAGTCTCATGGGGATTGTGGCTGATGACTGGACCAAAAAGGAAAAAAACCAAAAACACAAAAAAACACGAAAACAACCTGTAGAATTTTGGTCCAAGTTATTCCAAGGTACTGTTATACTTTATACCCTGATGGGAAAATGAATTAAAGATGGACCTTGGGGACTGCAAAAAACTAAAGAATGACAAGCTAAAATACCATGACTGTAAACCTTCAGTATAAAACACAGGGAGGACCAAAAATCTTTAGGATGTCTTTCCCAAAATATTACCCACAGACAAAATGGAATTGTTTATAGCAATGGACTGTGCAAGCTCTTAATCTAGATGTGATCATTTATATAATAATGCAGTATAGTTGCCTCTATCTTCTTCCTCTTATTCTATGTCCTCTGTTAATATCATATTCTCAAGTGCTTGTATTTCATATATCTTTGATGATTTCCTGTGCCTTATCTAGGGGGAATGCACTAGAACTATGTTATTGGTGTCACAAATGCAACATCCAGTCAAAGTTCAATCTGAAATAGCACGAGCCACACCTCTCCAGTCTGCATGGTCAATTACCCCACCTCCAGTTACCAAGCCTGGAGCAATATTAGCTGAAGGAGCTGGAGCAACCACATGTGAATCACTGGACAGAGATGACACTCCTGTTTTCCTCCACAGGCTGGCTTGTTGGGCTTTTTAGGCTTGTACTATAAGCATATATGTTGGATATAATTCTGCAAAATCAATATGTAAATACTTATGTGTGGTTGTTTTTTACTGTAACTAACTTGTCATTATTCTTTCTGGGAAGTGTCTGTAGAGCAGGTGATGTGTGCCCTCGTGTGAACTTTAACTTGGATATCCAAGGCAGCTCTTCCCTTATATTGGGAGTAACTGCTGCACACTGTGGAACCTTGCAGAATTGGTTACTGGAGAACTACATTCCCCTTCAACATCAAAAACTCTGTTCCAACTTTGAAGCACATGCTGCTTTTCCCTGGCTGCAGATCCAGTTGGTGTAGAGGATATCATTCAGTATCTCAAGGACTACAAATCACAACCAGTGACACCTGATAGAAGGGATGGGACACTTGACTCAGAGCATTGTATGCTTATCTGTTTGTTCCTTTTCTCCCCATCCCACATTTGCAGCCCTAGGAGCAGTGGTCTCTTGAGCAGGGGGTGGAAAGTTGGGAGGAATGGGTTAAAAAGCGGAAGACGGGCGAGGAGGGCTGTAAATGGCAAAAGTGACCTTGCAGCTGGGAATAACCCTTGATAAGCCAGTGTGAGCAGCAGCCAGTGATCCCCTGGCATGGACTGAGTTTAACAGTGCCTGTGTCTCCTCTGGTGTGCTTCTGCTTTGAGGATTCCCTGGGTAGTGAGGTAGCAGAAATAAATTTACTCTTTGCATTCTGTCTCTGAGTTTGTGGTTGTCCTGGCTGCTGGTGCCAAATCACACCCCCACTCACTGTGCAGAGGTGTCAATGCCAACACACTGCACAGGGGAGCAGAGAATCAGGCCCCACAGCCTCTGAAGACACATTAGTACAGATCCCTGTGAAAGGATAAGCAAGGACACTAAAACCACTGAGGAAAAGAACAATAATGTTTTTCATTGATAATGCTATACATGTTCTTAGTAATGAGTCTCTCAACTCACTCTAAGTGAAGCAATTGGCATGTTCTTTAGATAGAGCAACAGTACAAATACAGCTGTGTATATCTGACACACAAGCGTTTGATTTTGGACTTGCTGAATGTTCAGATAGTTGATGAGATCACTTCAGTGTTGCTGCACATAAAAAGCAAGGTATCTGCAGCATGCCTAATTCTGATACTAATCACTCTCCTCACCAGACTGAGAACCTGCATCAGGGTCACTCCTATGCATCTTTTTTTTTTTTTTTTTTTTGCCTTCAGATATGTTTGCAATAAATTGCTATTCACCACAGGGGAGCTGGGAGGAGAATGCCTGGGAATTGATGGGCATCAATTGTACCCACAGCTGTGAGTTCTTCAGTTCTGGCTGCTGCAAACATACTTTCAGGTCTTTTCACAGTTCTTTCAGTGCAAAAGAAATGGAGCCTATTCCTTGGTGCTATTCAGCAGTCTCACAGGCTTCATCTTCTCTCCCCATGTTCAGACATCTACTGAACCTGTCACCTATATGAAGACTGAGAGTAGGAAAAGCAAGGTAGTGCAATCCTGCATCAGACACTCTCTTAAATATAGGCAAACTTGCTGCATTGAGTTTTTATATAAACTGTAGTGCAAATGATGTTTGGTGGGTAAGTTAGTAACACATTCCCATGTACCAAAGTGTTTCATACCTTTCCCTGGTCTGGATTTCACAGCTGTGCTATTGCATTGCCCAAGTCATACATCCTGGTCCCTTTAGTGTCAATGAAAGTGGGTTTGCTTTTCACTACAAAGTCCCAGTATGTTCAACAAGAAGACATAAAAGACACTGTCAAAGAGACAGTAATAGAAAGTGTTCTGTATTTGATCACTACTCCTGCTTGCCCTTTTCAGTAACATCCATTTTCCTCCCTTACCCCTTTCTCAACCAAAGTTTGTTATAATTATACTATAGTGGTCACCATCAAAAAGTCAGCATTTACACAGAGTTACTACAGAGCAGCATCTGAGGAACCACAGTACTATTTCTACACAGAATAGGAAATAACTGTGGTGATACTGATACCATTGAGTGGTAAATGTGGTTCTATGTTGCCTTAGAGTTCTTCCCTCTACTGGCACCATACCTGTTTCAAGTTACTTTTTCAGTGACAGAATAACAAGGAATGTATTAATCATAGCAGATATCTACTTGATTAAAGATATATGCACATACCACATACCCAGAACCATAAGATCCATAAGATTAAAAGAAAGGCACTGGAATATACAAAATAACAGTAATTGTCAACTCACACTTCTGTCATTCTTCCTCTTTATATATATAGCATCTTTATAAACCCATCTATTTCTAGTTGCTAATCAAAATCAAAGGTGTTCTGTTCTTTTATTGGATTCTCTACAAATTATGAAAAATGGCTGTTTGCTTTTCTTTTGTTTTTGTTGAAATCTTTGATTCACCTTTTGGTCTCAGGCAGATCATACACGGTATTCCATAAATCTCCCAGGAAAGTGGGAAGTGTTTAAGATGGATGCTTAAGACATTTCAGAGTCTTCTCAGGTTTGTTTCTGTCTCTCTCTGAACAGTTTTGTTAGATCATTAAAAGGGAAAAATATGCAGTTTTTGATAAATAGGCTACTCCCCTACCTTGGTGTTAGATAAGATGTGAGTAGACCAGTTTTCAATTATGTTAGAATATGATATATGTGGTAAGGCATTCCTTAAAATGTGATTAAGAGGTCATCTAAAAAGAGACACAGGAGGAAAACAGGGCTAGAACTCAAGAGAGAAATGAACAGGAAGCACAGCTGACAGAAGTATGACTGTATAAATCCCACTTACAGCCATTCTTGCAAAGCACATTTAAAAAATAAATAGCAGTAACTCTACTGCACATTTAGTGATTTTTCTTGGGAGATCCTTAACATTAACACTGCAGTGTCTCTGTTGCTCCAGAGATATCAGAAATTAGCTCAAAACACCAGACATGGCCCAGAAGTCCCACCCTTACTTCTCCTCCTAGTCTTTAGTTTAATATTTAAACAAGGCCCAAAGTATGGCTACTCCACTGTGTGACAGGCTGTCCATCACTGAGCTCCTGGGAATGTCACACTCCATGTGACTGCTGTGCACAAACAGAAAATACCACACTGCTTTATCACCCTCTCCTTGGACCTCTGCCTAATGTTTCCTTCCCACTCACTCTTGATAATACTCATGACATGCTAGCCTGTGAAAGTGCAGCTAGGCTCCTGGGAGCTACTGAAACCCCACAGTAACTTTTCCAACACACTGAGAGTGTCTAACTGCAGCTAGCCCAGGCAGAGAGGGCTCAGAGTGCCAGGAGGGAGCCCTCATCACAAATATGGGAGAGCATAACATTGGTACAGTCAACTAGATTGAGTCATGACTAGCAAAGATGCCACAGGTTCAGGCTGGATTTGCTAGTGATAAGGGTGAAGGGATGATCCACAGATGGGAAGAGTGCTAGCCAGAGTCTTCTTAAATTCCACTTGAATACCACCCTCTGATGCAGATACAAACTGATCACTAACAATGCCTCTGTCACAGTTTCTCA
>NC_136664.1:14443570-14486070 GCF_903797595.1 Erithacus rubecula | reverse complement strand
TTCTGATTGCTCTATGGCATTGCAAAACAGAAATGACAATTTTTATAATAAAGAGGAGTATTCCCTCCCCCGCCCCCCAAATGTGTAGGATTTTTAAAAGTGAAAGTTAGAAAAATAATCTTCTTCATCCTGACATATTTTCAATCCTCTTAAAAGAATCCCAACAACTATATATAGTATGAAATTAGCTCTCGCCTGTTAGCCTTGTTCCTACATAGAATTTTCTAACGTGTCTCACCAGTAATAAATTGCAAACGAGGCTATGGCTCTAAGAGTAGACTGTGTTTCATGGGTATTTAAACAACAGCATTAAGTACTATAGGAATCTCTGGAATGTGGAGTGCAGATTTATGCGTCTTAACAATTTCTTTACTGGTTTGTAAAAAGCCAACAAACTAACACTGTTTTTATATTAATTTGGCCTCAGAAGTAGAGTATACTGGAGCATGACAAGAACAACAAAAGTAAACTGGCATATACTTAATAACTGTAACAGTGAATTGCCTCCAATGCTAAAATATTTATCGAAACTGGGGGAAAAAAGCTAAAAAGAATTACCCTCAACAGCCTGCTACCAGCTCTTTAACAGTGGGCAATGTAATGCCTTAAGGTACCTCAAACTGTCTTTCATTTTCTAGACTTAACGGCTGATTGCAGAAATCAATGTTGCCATTAGTAACAGAGTATTTGTTATGGCATGATTTCCTCTGTTGTTAGGCTTGCAGAATGATTACAGTATTAGTGAGGTGCTTTCTTTATAAAGGGCTGGAGATACAACTTTCAATTTACTATCCATTAGTAAGTGACTTTGGAAATATACATGAGGCCAGAAATCTTACCTGTTATTACTTGGAGATTTTATTTCAGCAGTCATAGGCTAGTAACTTAAAAAAATTGTACCAGGAAGCTCAATATTTTATAGACATGTCCAATGAAATATTATCTGCTTTGCTATTTTATACACAGCAAGTTAACATGACATACAATACAATTAAAATGTTTCAGTCCAATTTCTATTTTTCTTGTACTTTCAAATAGATGTGAATTAAGCAGAAGGCTTCATACAAGTTAAAATCTGCACATAAGTTAGAAGATTGTCAAAAGGTTAGTAATTTGTATTTCTGAATCTCTTTTTAATCAGTCTGGTGGCCAGGTACAAGGACATAGCTAAGGAACTGACATGGTTGTCAGAATGAGGGCAATCAGAGAGGTGAACCAACATGCAGTTTATTAACTTCAGCTCAAAGAAGGCATCTTTCCTCACCCTTTTACTCAGAGGACAGGGCAGGATCTGCAAGAGAGACACTGTGAATAGAAGAGGAGGAGAAAACACCTTCCAAAACCTGGAGGGAGAGGCCCTGGAAGCGACAGAGCCATTGGTGGCTGCTCAGACCCTGCAGGCTGGGAAGGTGTCAGCTGAAAGGCTGGGAAACCTGCCCTTGGAGGGGAAAAGGGTGAGCAGAGAATTAACCTCGAAGGCATTGCAGGAACCCAAACACAGATGTGCTGGCAAATAATACTGCATCCCTGTGGACTGTAGGAAACGACCTGACAAGAGAATGCATAAACTACTTTACTGCTGTGAGTCAAATACAGCCATGAGGCTTTCAGTGCAGAGAGGGAAGAAGAAGTTATCATACCTGAAGAGGAGGGTGAGGAAGGATGAGGACTGTCCTCCTGAGCACTCCCTGTCTGCGAGAGACCCCCACCTACTCCGCTTTCTTCAGTAATGTTAGAGGACCCTGGTGTTGTCGACCTGCTGACAGACTGAGACTCTTGATCACTTCCAGACCCACGCCGCTCATCGAGACCACCTTGAATTATTTCATCTTCTCCTTTCCTGTCTCTTTTGTGGACCCTGGAGTGAACGACCACTTGGTGGTATGTTCTAAAAACCCTTCCGCAGTCCGGGCATTCAGTTGGCTTTTCTTTTATGTTTCCATGACTTTGTAAGTTGTAATCGAGTCCCTGGTTCATACCATGTGACAAAAAATCTCTACTGCCTTCTAAAGGGTCTAGTTTGCTTGGCAAGTCTCTCTGATTGCCCATTTTAGTGCTGTGAACCAAATCAGCAGGCATTTTCTGCTTAGAGCCATCTGCTCCTACTAACACATACTCCCGCTTCTCCTTATCAAACATAACTCCAGCATTTGCCAAAGTGTCTTCGTGGCTGCGCTGTATCTGCTGCTCTTTAGACAAAAAGCCATGTTCCATGGCCATTCCCCTTGCCATAAGCTGCCAGGCCTGATAGCTGTTTACTGGATCCATCTCTGCTGCTTTGGCAGCAGCTTGTAACCTTTCTATACAGCTGGATTTCAGAGGAGGCACCAGATTGAGACAGCCCAATAAAGAATGTTTATCCCCTTCGGCAATACTGTGGCCAATGCCAGAAATGGGCGAAAGGAGCTTCCCCAAGACTTCTTTCTCTTTCATGGGCATATCTCCTTTGTTGTAGATCTGATTTTGTTCACTTAACCTCGCTTTGTCAGGAGGAAGAAAACCACTCTGCAAACATGACAGATATCTTGAATACAGGTTTGCGTGAGCTTCCTGGGACATGCTGCTGATGGAGACAGGTACTTCAGGATCATTAGGAGATTTGTTCTTTACAGATAACTTATTCAGATGAACTTTCATGTGGTTTTTAAGAAACCAAGGCTCTTTGAATCGCCTCCCGCAGATCTGACAGCAGTGCTCAAAGGAATCCTTGTGCTTTCTCATGTGGCCTTTTAGGAACCAGGCTTGGCTAAACACTTGGCCACACACCTCGCAACGGAACTCGTTGGTGGATTGCTCCCCATTCCCGTTGGAGCCCTGTCCCTGTGCTGACTCTGCAGTTATGTGAGCCTTCTCCACGTGGCTGATCAGCTCCTCCTCCTGCGAGGCAGCAAAGTCACACAGAGTGCACTTGTAAGGCTTGTGCAGGATCCTTATGTGCCTGTCCAGCTCTTCTCGCTTCTTAAACTTGCCTTTGCAAAACGTGCATCTGAACCCGGCTGTCTGAGAGACAACTTCTTCCTGGACACTGACTGGCTTTGGAGAGGGAACAGGGTTTGAAATATCAGGTGTGTTGTGATTAGGTGGCACAGACAAGTTACAGTTTGCGAGCGGCATGGGCTGGGTGTGCTGCTGTGCTTTCACATCGGGCCGTGGCTGCAGGAGGCTGCTCTTCATCTGCTTGTCCCGAAGGATTGCTCTCTCCTCCAGCTCATGTAAAAGTCTGTTTTCTTCTCGGACCCTCCCACGACCTTTGCCAAGGTTTCCAAGCTTGTGAGTACGCAGGTGTATCTTCAGGTTGCCTTTTTGAGCTGCTCTGTGGTCGCAGTAGGGACACTTGAATGGTTTCTCTCCAGTGTGAGTTCTCATGTGCAGCGAGAGGATGCTGTTAAATCGGAAGCGTTTCCCGCAGAGGGGACAGGGGTACTTTCGGTTTTTCCTGGCGTCGTCCTCGATGTCACTCATCTGAGACATGATCCCCAGGTTCTGTCCATTTAAGAACTGCTGCAGATCCACGCGCCCGTTCAAGCTGGTGTCCACCTCCCTGTTGAGCTGGTTTGCCAGCAGGGCCATCTGGCTGCTGATGGGCTGGTTCGCTATGGACATGTGGCTCTTGTCTTCTAGTGGCACTGACGCCTTCTCCTCGGGATTCTGCCTGTTCTGCAGCTCTGGGAAGGCATGGCTGAGCTGGGAAGTGATCTGGTGCAGCTTCTGACTCATTGAATATTGCCCATTGAGAATGGTGCTGTTGAGATGGGCGTCAGCTTCTGGCACAGCTGAAGAAACACCAAGGCACAAACTAGCTTCCTCCATCTCTGAAAATCAGAAGATATTTTAGGTTCAGACTGTGAAAGAGTTATGAGCATTGAATCACTGGCGTACAATTTGCATTTTATGTTTTACCTACTCATAATAATGCAAAGGAATTTGTATAGGAACAATTAAAAGTGTAATAAGTGCCAACTGTGCTACACAGTTTTGATCATACATGTACTCATTCTGCATGTGTATTGAGAACTATTAATTACTATTTTAAAACATGCAACAATTTCGAAATCTCATTATTACAGAAGGGACCAAGGCTTTTACCATCTCTCACTTGTCCTTCTTGTGAAACTGCACCTGTCTGCATTTCTAAATCTATAGAAAAAGAAATCTTATGCATCTCTCCCATTTTCATTTAAAAAGCCAGCAACCCCCCCACCAAAATAGAAATCCATTTTTAACTTTTGGTTCCATTAACCATATTCAATATATTACACATTCTACATGAGAAAGATAGTTTTATGATTTGACAAAAAACCGATGGTATGATATTTACTGGTGTACAATAAAACAAGATAATGTTTTGGGAAAAAATAAAGGACAAGCTTTAGAACAATAAAAGGGATTTTGCTTTAGTCAACAAAAAGTGCAGTAATATCTCATTAAGCTGATTAGTATGCTGCTTAGAAACAGTACTAGGTGCTGTAACACATGATTATAATCATAAAAATCCTTCAGTGTTTGCAAGTAAGCATTAACGAGGTATATTAAATTTTAAGGAGACTGCGACTAGCAGCTTTGTAAACCTCTGAGATTAAGATTTAACCCTTCTGTTACAAAACATTGTTATTTTGTCATTTTGAAACTGAGCCCATCAAAAGGCACATAAATTATCTTCTGCCAAGTCCTTTAATTCATCGTTGAGAACCTTCAGATTTCTGTTCCTAGGAAAACTTGCCAGATTATAGAGGAATATCTCTGTCCTTCGATGGGTGATACATGTGATTTAAGACACTTTGATTTGTTTTAAAGAGCTCTCTTATGGAACTAGATAAAACCAATTAAAATCTGGGGAAGGTGTTGTGGAAAGTCTCAACAAGTTTAAGAATTCTAATAACTTTCCTAATATACAGTAATGACTACAAATTGTAGCTACACTATATATATGGCTGGAAATTAGAATTCAAAGCTGTTTGTTAAACACAAGTGCTCTGTTCTGGTCTGCATAATTGTCCACAATAATCCATCCTTGCCACTCCTCTACTCTATACAGATATAATGTATCTATAAAATTCTGTTTAAAATATAAAGCTTCACATAACTAATTCATAAACTATATGATGCTATAAGGATATATTAGACCACAGTTAAGATTTTTGTTGTTTGGTGGAGTGATTTGACACTTTATTCCCTCACAAAACTACTGAATTCTATAGGTTCTTAAAAAAATAATTTGGTCAACCCTCAGTTTGGCTTTAGCCAAAAGCACTTTTTTGCTGTGTCTCCTACAAAGGCTCCAGGCACACCCTGGGTGGACACCACTCCTCACAGAGCTTCACTTGACAGACAATTCAAGGTCCAGATCTGGTACATACTTAAAATGCATGGAATTGTGCTCGTGGGAGCAGTCCAGTAGACTTCAAAGGGTGACTCTTGAAAGCAAAGTTCCACACATGATTAAGTATTTGCAGGATCAGGGCCTAAAATAAAAGCATGGGAGGTCTTTGAGGGGAGACCTCTTTGGGCCTGACAGGATGACTGGGATTGTGACACAATGCAGATCTGGTAAGAAGTACAGGAAAGAGTTCTATTCATGTGTATTAAAAAATAACATGAGCCACCTAGTTTTGCCCATATATATAGCAGATCTTTTTCAAAATTTAACAGTCCTCTGATTCAGGTCACGTGTTGGGGATCCATTATTTGCATGCTGTCAATGTTATTGTTTATAAAAATATTAAAGAAATCAAGTATATAAAAGGACTCCACCTAAGTTTAGCTTGCAGTGTCTGATTTCCAAAGGTAGAGAGTAGGGGAACATAATCAAGACAGGTGTTCACCCAAGGCAATGTATCAAAAAGGAAAATTCTTAATTTCCATTCAAGTTTTCTGTGCAGCAGACCACAATCATTCAAAATGTGGGTATGCACAACTTTTTCTTCTTTTTTAAATTTTTGAAAGTTTGTTCAACTTTTTGAACAAACCAAGTTTCATATTCAAAAAGATTAATTAAACCTCTTAAGACTTACAGTCCTCAGGTCTGCCATTGCCTGAAGTTAACTGAGATTTTGAATATCTGCCTATGTACTTCTTAAAAAAAATAACAAATACTCCTACAAATAACAACACAAGAAAACACCCCAAACCTAAATCTACTTTTTGTCTGGATTCCACATACCCAGGAGTGTTATTTCTCCCCACCATGCTTAAACAAGGCATGTTGGCAAACAAACATAACAATTCCAGAAATGCATAGCATGTGCTGACACACACATACATTGAAGAAGGTTTAGAAAGGTCTTTGTGAATTGTCATTATTCTCTAACAACTTCAAAAATGCAGTCTGCATTTCGTTTTTTTTCAGTTGATACCAATAGGACCTGGTGCTTTTACATGCTCAGAAAGGTTTGGGTAGTTAATTTCAGCATTTTATGCTCTATCGAAGTTTGGAAATGCTGACAGATCCCAGTGGAATTTATTAATTCTGATGTTTAACCCTAAGCATCAGTTCAAATGTATGGTTATTTGGATTGAGGAGGGAAGTTGTGCTTGAGATTTTTGTTATTCTGTGCCTCTTTTTTCAATTGTAACTGTAATAAAATAACAACAGCAGTGTTAGCTGGAATATAGTAAGTGTTCCAATGTTTCCTTTTTGCTATTTTCTGTCTTCCAAAATCATACAGAAATATATAATGTAGAATATTGGGAGAACAAGTAAGAAAATAGTTTAGAGAAATAACAAATCGATAATTTCTCATCTAAAGACTAATAATTTTGGACCAAGTCAGGGGAGTCTAACCCCTCCCCACCCCCCCGGATCTTTTAGCATAGGAAATGTTATACATTTTTTATTAAATATGCAGAAAGATCAGCAAAGCCTCTGCTTAGTGAGCAACAACCAGCTCTGAATGCTGCCTACTCTGATCAGCTGTGCTCTTTCAGGCACCCAGCTACCACAATATCCAAATGTATTCTTCACCTAAACAGCATTTCCCCCCTCATCTGCCCCTGCTTCTTGCAGGCCTGTTCTTTCCTCTGGCTCTGAATTGTTTCCTCTTTTCCTCACTCCAGCCTGGTTTCATTGCAAAGTGTAACTACAGCACTGAAAGCACTGCCCTGTGAAATTTGTCCTCCTGCCATGCCCAGGTACAGTTTTCCTGAGTGCAGGGACCTTGCTTCTGCTCAGCTTTCACAGAAATCATTCTTGGTATCCCTTAGCCCTTTCACATCAAAACCTACCGAGATCTCATCTTGTATCCACATGCAAGACAGTCACAAAACACATCCTCATCCATCATTCCACTATGAATTAGATAACTCAATCTAATTTGCCTGATTTCTCAAAAAAAAAAAAAAAAAAAAAATAGCAATTTCACTCTCTCCCTCTTTATCCATCATCTCTGTCTAGATCTATGGCCAGACAGGTTACACCAGGTGGGGCAAGGGGCTTTCATTCCCCAGTGAGGCAGTTCATGGTACCCACCTTGGTATTCAAAGATACTCAAAAATAAAAAATTTGGAAATGTCAATTTGTAAGTACTACTTTGATGCTCCATGACAGGGAAAACATCTAGCTTTCAATTTTTAAATATATAGTCTATCACATTATTTTCATGATCCTGATCTCTCATATAAGGAAAGCACAGAATGTTTTGCTATCTCTCACACTGGGAACAGAAGCACAATGTTCTCTGTAGTTAACAAATGTTTACAAAATGAACTGCAAATCAAATTGGAGATTGTTAAGAAATTCAAAATATGTTTGCTGGAGTTTATTTAGCAAATTTCTGCCCTTTAATTATCTCAAATATTGTTTAAAGACAGTGTCCCCCAAGACGTGGCACTGCACCAGAGCATGTTGGGATCAGGAGTTGTTATGAGCTGCCCTTTCTAACCTAAATAAACCCTCAGCTCTTGCCCAAGTGAGTTGCTGTGGCCAAAATCCCCAAACTGAGCCTGCTGCAGAGCCAGGCTAGAGCCCAGCTGGTCCACAGTGCAGTGGGCAGGGCAGGGCAGCCTTGGGAAGCACCACTCTGACCATCCAGGGCCAGCTGCCACGTGCTGTGCCCACTGTGCAGGACCCCACTCCTCTGAGGAGCAGCTCTGCTTATGAAACTCACCACGGAGCACAGATATTATAAAAATATCCCTCTCATCTCCTACATAAAGGTACAGGGAGACATTCAAGTCCCTTTGATGATACTAATAGTTATTTTGATTTCACTCACATTTTTGCCCTCAAGACTATTTCCTGTGATATCAATAGCGAAAGTTCTGGCTTTAGCCATTTCAACTGAACACACAGATTTTATTTAACTATTTGAAATGGATTACTGGAATTTAAAACCAATTATGACACCAGAAATGCCTGTCATCACAACTACATTAATGTAATACGAGAAGCTGAGCTTTCTCTTGCTGGAAACAGGGAAAAAAAAAAATATGGCAAGCAGAATGACAGAATTTCAAGATAAATCTGTGCCTACGCACACATGTAAACATATGCAGGCACACTCATATCTGTATACAGACACATATGTGCAGACACACACCTGTTATCTTTGTAAACAGATGGACCAAATTCAGCTCTTATTTACACCTGTTCATTCCTGCTGGACACACACACACACTGAAGCTTTCCCCTCTTCAGTGCTGTGGAGAAAACAGTCATTTTAAAGCCACTGTTGTGCTGTTATTATAGCTTAGATTAGGTTAGTTAAAAGATTTACAGTTCAGTAAGCAAAGTAATGCTTTACAAGCTCACGTGTTTAAACGACAAGCTCGCTCTGGCCCTGATCCTCTGAGCAGTTAGAGCTACACACACTGTTACTTATGCTTTCAGAATATAGACCTGCTATTTATCTTTCCAGCTAGAAAAATTCACATATATCTACATTATCTTGTGGTCCACTGGCAAATTCTAAATACTCCAATACAGACTGCTTCAGTTCTTAGCAACTCGTAAACAGGTATTGCTGAGATCAGAATATATATTGAATTTTTATTAAATATTGTTCTTATTGTTGCAGCAGAAACAGTTGAACTAAAGCTGTTATAAGCATAATACACTCCTGTTAAGAAATACAGAACACCAGACTACTGAACCCTTTCAGGGTCATTAAACAGCTGTAAACATTATTACAAAAATAAACCAGAGATTTCATGCTTACATTTTAGCCCAGAGCTTGGTGTGCTGAGCAAGTACATTTTTTTCATCTCTTACAATCAACGCTGGTGACATTTGGGCATCCAAACAAATTACATCACAAATATTACTGAGGTGGGTAGGATACTGAGCAGTTTATTTGCCAGATGATTAATATATAAACAGCAGGGCAGGATAAATGACCTACTCTTCTTTGACTGATTTGTAGGCAATACTAAGAGACATAGATGTAAATAGTTAGATTTTAACAAAAACATGCATGCACGGAAGGGGAGGGGAAAGATCAGCTGTATTTAATGCCACCAGGACAGCATTATCCAGTCTGATAAAATAAAACAAACATTAGGCCAGATTCTACTCTCATTTTACTTATGTAAAATAGAGTAATTGCATCGACTTCATAGGAGTTTTTGTTAAGTAGGTGTCCTATTCCTTGGGGTATAATATAATTATTTCAGGAAAATATATGGTTTCTGGAGTATAACAGGATGTCTTTAAAAAAAGAAAGTTGGCCTACAGGTAATGTGTCCTATCTATTTGTTTTTATTCAAACATGATTAAGGCCAGCTTGTTAATTGGTTATCACTATTAGTGGCACTAGCACATTGAGGGTTGGCAGGCATTGCAGAGCCCGTGTAAGTGGCAGTACCCAGACTGGTTTGAGCAGGAGCAGAGCACAGGGCAGAGCTCTGGGGGAAGCAGGGCTGCCCCATCCACAGCCCAGCAGCTCTGGGGGAAGCAGGGCTGCCCCATCCACAGCCCAGCAGCTCTGGGGGCTCAGCTCAGCCCAGCATCCCCCACAGCTGGGACCACGCAGGGGGCAGCGGGAAGGCATCCGACAGAACTGTAGCTGCTTTGTAGGGCTGATATTTAAACAAGCTGCTTATTGATTCCAAAACAAAGTACTCCTTTAGTAACAACAGAGCCAACTCATTCCACAACAGTTTTTATGTCTTAAAGAAGGGTTAGCAGAGGGATTTTGAAGTTTCAAAAGTCATTAGCAGACAGAAAATGGTTTGCTGAGGCTGTAGTGCCTTTGCTCTGGGCTGGGAAGAGAGTTGCTTTCTAAAATACCTGTTACATCTGCAGGGTACTTTCTAGTTAGCACAGCCTTTGGGACTGATAACTGATCAGTGGAAGATAAATCACCAGAACAGTCTTTGGTTGGTAGCACCCGTGGAGTGGAGGACTGTGAACCGTTTGTGATCACAATCTAGGAAGATGAGCACAGAGGAGAGGAGAGGTCATTTATAAATCTCACTCCCAGATTAGAATAGAAAGATTAGAAGAATGCAGACAAGCTGTTTGATTTATTGCTACTTTGCATGTGACTTAGTAAAATCTGTTTTCCTTCTTATTTATTCTATTTCACTTGCATATACTTAAGTCAGATGCAAAGAAGAGAAAGATAAATAATTGGTTCTGAAAGTTCAGTACATTAAAAAACAAAAAAATCATGATTTTTTTTTTCCAGGTACTGGTTGCTTCTGGGATCATTATTTTTTAGCTTATAAACATTGATTCTCATTTTACTTTTTATTTTCCTAGTGATCTTTCGATGGCAAAAGTAAAGATAAGAGTGATACCAAAATTCATATTGGAGTCTTATTTGTGGAATGCTTCATTAAACTAAAGCTTCTGTTACTTTAGAAACAGCATTTTTTAAAGTAAATTTGTTATTTTCATGTAATTTGGAATGTATACAACTGATTAAACCCTCTCCAATTTGATCAATTTCCTGTAGCTCCTATCTGATCATTCACTTTAATTAATCTAACTGGCATCCACATCAGATTGAAGAAACCTTAAAATTAAGCTTTTAATGAACCACTTTACCATCACAGAGTACAAATAAAATAATAAAATGCCTGGAAGACTTTGCAAAGCATATTTATTATTTCATTTTTTGTCATTTTTATAGCATGGAAAAGGCTCTGAATCTTCTGTTCTCATCTGAAGACACTGCACTGTGCTAGAAGTATGCAATGCTCTAACCTATTATATAATATTAAAAGATACATAATGTTGACCCTATTAATCCTTCATTCCTTGCACAGGAAAGTTCCAAATAAAAGGCCAAGCATTTCAGCTGGGTGAGGACAGGAGGATCAGGCCCCCTGAACCAATTATAAAGAGATCAATAAAGAAGAGTTAAGACTTCAGAACTCAAAGCACAGTTTGAAACAATTTAAATCCAAAACTGTAATGCTGGGTTGATGATTTTTTTTTTCATTGCACAAAGGCTTAGACTTAGATTTTGTGCACAACTAAATATAATGTCAAATGCACATATGTCCCAAAGATCAAAGTATGATTGACTGTGAAATATTCATATGCAATAGCCCAGCGAGATTTAGTTCACAAGGGCACCTGTCAGAAGCATAAGCTTGGATACAAATCATCAAATAAGTATGTAAAATCATTACTAAAATCCAGGCATGCAATCAGATAGCCAGTTGTCTGAAACTGCTGGACTGTAGCCAGCACAGTGGCTCAACAGAATAATGCTTTGGTCTTTGCAGATCCTCAGGGCCCTGGTTCAGTTCCTCCTGCTACTGGTCAGGTCAACTGTCTGTACCTAGTGTTGACTTTCCTGGCACTTAATGCTAGGAGCAAAGCAAAAAAACCCGAGTCCATAAGTTGCCTTTGACCTGAGCCACAGAAACATCTGCTGGTTGAGTCACGAACTGCTTGTTGGCCAAGTTTAACAGGATCCCAGCCTGCTGCGGATCAGCTCTCTCAGCAGTAGGTGTCACTGCAATAAATAGATGGATTTCAAGGGACAAAGACACACATTGCCAGGGAAAATGCATAAACAGAACATCTCTGAATAAAGAGAGTTTCAAAACAAAGTATGAGGTCCAATTAGACTTTTCCTTTAACTCTTTGCAAAATGTTGGAAATCTGGTTTAGGGTGGAATTAAATTGCACAAGTGGGATTGCCAACAACAACAGCACTGTAATTCTGTCCTTTAGTCCTGTGTCACAGAGATCCTTTAATTCACATTAATCACCTCCCTGCAATCCCAGGTCTATTAGGTAAAGACTGTTACAGTTAAACCTTTAAAAAAAAAAGCTCTCTAACAAATTAAGTCATTTTGTCTAGTGGAACAAAAGACCTAGTTATATGGAAAGACACTGCACACTCAACTGTAGTTGTAGGGCTGAAAGACCACAAGGTTAGCCTATGTTTTTTGTCAAATTAGAGAGCCCATAACCAACCCTATCTGCATACAGAACATGGAGAGAGAGAATACTTATAACAGCTTGGGGGGTGGGGGAAAGATGCCTCAAGTATAGATTTAATTAATAGAATGCATATTTTGAAGAAGCAGTAACCAATTTATATTTGAAACAGAAATATTTGGTATGCCAAGTAATATCACAGAGATGTCAGCCAATTCTACACCATATTTGGTTTCATTATCACAAAATGGTTTGTAGGATAATTAAGGATGCTCCAAATTGCATGCTATTGAGTTAGACTGTAGACAAAACAATGCATCACTAAGCATATGGGCTACCTGTGATGACATCAAGACAGTAACTACGTGCCTAAGAAAATGTTTTAAGAAAAAAGAAAGATTAATACATCAAACCTTATGTAACCTGTTGCACATGAAAGAGAACATATGTGACAATACATACTCCTAAAGTACATATATAATACAAATGCATTTATTTTATTTCAAATGGGGAACAAAAGAGAGGAACAAATATACAGAGAATGAAAAGATAAATTGTGCATCCTTCAAGGTCAGCATATTTAAGTAAAAACAACATTAAAAATTAGTAACTCCCATGAAAAGCATAAAGGGTCACACTATAAATGTGGGAAGAGCTCCTCCTTTCCCCCCAGCAGCTGCTGAAAGTTCCCCAGCAGTTACTCCCACCAGCTCCTGCCCCAGTATTCCCTAAAGGCCTCCAGCACATGGAACCCCAAAGCACACTGTGATCAGTTCAATCAGAGAAGAGAGGAACACCTTTGCTAAATGTTTCTTTGCTGGGTACAGAAATATCCAACATCTTAATACATTGGAAATGGAAACATGGAAGTAATTTGCCCAATTTCAGAGTAAAGGGACCAAGTTTTTCAGAATTTCAGCACTGTAGAAATAAATATCCCTAACTGATCCTTTGCACATCTCATTTAGGAAAAAGCTTGCCATGATCTTGACTTAAATAGATGGCTCATCCTCTGTAAAGAAGCCAGGGACAGAGTCCAGAACTCTTGACTCCCATTGCTTATTCCAGTGTGGCAGATAGCTTTCATTTCCTTTATCAATCATAATTGACTGCTGAAAAGACTGGGTTTTTTAACTCATAGCAAACCTGTCAGCAAAAAAACTTTTTTTTTGTTAAAATACTAGAGAGGGTTGGTTTTTTTTTTCCTTTAATAACAGAGATTATTGGCTGTTAATACCTTCTATCTCCAAATTCTATCTTCTTTCTTCCCTCAATCCAACTGACTTATTTTTCCTCTCCCTATAATACATGGACTTGGTGACAAAAAATACCATACATAATTCAGATGTTTACAGTGATTTTTAGGTACAAGTGGCTTCGATGAGTTATTACTCATCATATTAGTTTAATACTAATTTCCAGAAGAAAAAAAAAAAAAAAAAAAAAAAAAAAAGCTGAGAAAGCCTTAGTTTTAGTGGATGAGATGGAGCAAAAGATAAAACTGAAATAGACAGAGATGCTAGAAGCAGGTTAATGCTGGAAAAATAGAGCAAACATTTCTCAAACACCCCTTGTGCTTGTGGTCTCCCAAAAAGCAGAAAGAGAAAATTCTTTAAAGAATTAAGTGGAAAAGATGTGGAAAAAATTAAAGAATTAAAAATTAAAGAATTAAGTGGAAAAGAAATACATGACACTGCTCTTTCAGAGGGAGGAAGACAACCCAAACAACAACATCCGTACAAAAAGTACCTGACTTGGGATATCTCCCTGTATTTTCCAAGCTGCTTTTAAAATCCTCTCTACCTGTTGCAGTGAGATTATTCTGTCTCTTCCTCTGAATAATGGTACCAAACAGTTGTAACAGTTTTGCAGTTAACCTAAGGGAATAACAGTGATTCACACAAGTGACCCCAAAAAGGGGTCCCATCTCTGTAGGGCTCTTGGCTGCAGTGAGGTGCAGCCCTGAAGGGAACAGAGAATCTCCCTTTGCCCTGGGGGATGAGGTGCAGGAAAGGGAATCATCGTGCATGTCTTGAAGGAAGCAGAGATGTGAGCACTGTCTGTGTGAAACAGGACACGTGTTTAAGTGCAATGGCCTTCAGGATCCAACAAGCTGGGCACCAGCTGCTGCCTGGGCACCCCTGTTTTATCTGGGCACATAGCTTTGATCATTAATAAAAAGAACACTGAAAACTAGGCAGACACGTGACAGATAGATGAATACTGTAAAAATACAACATTTCAAAGCTACCTGCAGGATAAAAATCCTTTAAATAATTTTGATGTTAATTGCAACATTCCAGCCCCTTGGCTGAAAAGACAGCCTCTCGTGGTGATAGGCAAGTGGTAACAAAGCTGACAAAGAAAGTCTGATAAATGCAATCTCAGGATGACAGACCCTGGCAAGTTCAATTACGCTTGCAGAGTCATGTGGGAGATGGACTCTGCTGACTGTAATATATCCTTAGCAGCAGCTCTGGCCATGTACAGCTCTGACCAAACTCCTTGGAGTGACTGACAGGATCCCAGGAGCCTCCAGTCCCAGGCAAGCTGAGAGCAGATACACTTGTTATCACAGGGACCAGGGACTAACAGGGAGTGCTTTCCTGCAAGATTTCAATCCAATACCCAAAAAAAAAAATACCATAAACTCTCAGTTTCAAGCCTCTTGAAAAGCCTGTGCAAATGAGCAGTTTGTGTTCACTTTCTCCAGCTCGTGTAAAGCTTCACTCAATGTTGATTTACACTGCTGCAAACCAGAGTGAATCCAGGCAACTCCAGCAAAACACAAAGTCAGACAAAAGCAGGGGGAAGGCTTGATGGCCCAGTTTCAAGGATCTGGCCATGGGTGCAGTGAGCAGGCTCCCACTGCTTGAAACAGAACTATCAGAGAGATTCTGTTTCTACAGGACTGAATCCCAAATGTCCCTGAGTTGAGAGCATTCAGGACCTCCCACAAAAAATCCCTGCTTGGGCAAAGGTATTGCTTCATTTTTCTGAATTCCAGACCCTTGCACCTACACTTATGAATATGGAGATCATTATACCTATTTCTAATTAAAAGGATTTTCATCTCCTTAGTTTTATACTTCAGAATAGACTAACTATTCTTATTTGATGTGAGAAAAAAGAAGTAGATGTATAGACCAAATTGTGGCTTCTCATACTTCAGTGCAAAATTATCTAAGAATTTAAGTCATGTTTAATCAAAGTATCTAGCTTCTTTGCAGCTTTATTTTCTTTTCATTTTTTCTTTTTTGTTAAGTAACAAAAAAATAACTATTTTCCCAATTTTTTTGTGGTTGAATTTTATTTTCCTAGTGACTTTTTTAGAAAAAAATCCTAACTCACAGTGTTATTAAACAACTTCTTTGTTCTCTTCCTGGGTTTTCCAAAAATATTGTAAAATGACAATGGTATAAAAATTATACTGTAAAAAGTGCAAGCACTGTGAATGAGCAGAGTTATTCATTTATATCCCTAGCTTATGAAATGCCCATATCATGTATCCTTTATCCAACAGCAGACTCTTTTAGCTTCAATCACAAGAGCTAACAATATGTTATTGATATGATTTCAGGAAGCTGTCAGCAGGCAGCTTTGCTTTCAGCTCCTCAGCTCTGGGGAGGGCACACAGAACCTGTGTACCTGTGCCTCTCCTGCAGGAGAGCTGGCAGCGAGGTGCACATTCCTGTCAGCTGCCACAGGAATAAAGAGAAACCCAAACAGCTCTTCCTCACCAAGCACAGCCTCACAGTCCTCACACAGGGAGAAGGCTGCTGGCTTCACTGGCAGTGCCCAGCACACCCAAACCAGCCTCCAGCTGAGGGCTGCATCCTTGTCCCCTGCTGCATCCTTGTCCCTGCAAAGAGCTGGGGCAGGGAGCAGAGGGCAGGTGACCCAGGACACTGCTAGGGGCCTTCACCCTGCTTGCCCCATGCCCACCTCCCTCCCCAGCTGGCCTTTCACAAGTTTCCACCTTTCTCCTGTGCTCCAACTCTGCCCAACACCATTCAGAAGGAAGATGAGTGAACAGGGAGTGCCCAGGTGAGCTCCTCTCCAGGAAGCAGAGGGTGAAATGGTGCCTGAAGTTCTGCACACCCCAGGCCAGTCTCCAGGAGCTGCCAGAGCCTGACTCCTCTACATGGAGGCACAGGAGGTGTAAATGGGGTGCAAATCAGGACCCCTGGTGTCCTGGTGCACCTGGTCCTTTGGGCTCCCTCCAGAAAAGGAGTGCAATCAAAATAGAGATGAGGCTCTTCTGCAAAGATGCAAACTTCTTCATTTTTAGCCACTTCTGCTTGAAGGAAAAATAAAGTTAGCACACAAGTAAGTCCAGTATTTTATAGATTATACTTATGTGCTACTTTATTTTCAGGATGTAAAGAGTAATCACAAATGTCAGAAGCAACAACAGGTAGGCTAAAAGTGCAGCTCTTTCCACTTTAGCAAACCAGTAGGTTTTAAAACTAGTTTTCATACTGGCATACAAGCTTTAATAACAAAAGAATATTTTGTACTATTAGATGTTGGTCAATTTTTTTGTCTGACAAGGAGCAATAACAGGCTGCTGCAGGAGTTAGCAGAGTTTTGGTGAGGTTTTTTTTTTCCTCCAAATGATCAGAGAAAGCACCGTACTTTCAGGATGTGCCTCACTTGCTCTTAAAAGGGTAAAACAAAATATTCTCCAAGCTATTCTAAGCCTGCCATATAAGTATTATGCTGTTACAGATTTCAAAAGGTTAGCTTCAATGAACCTGACATCAGTATAACCCAAAATAACCCATTCAAGAGAAAAGTAAGAAATAATTGCTGTTTTCTCTTTTTTTTTCCTCAGCTATATTGCTATAATGATTTTGCATAACAGATTGAACAAAGTGCTGTTGTGACAGGTGGTAGAATTCAGCTAGTAAGCACAGAGACAGGGTTCAATTTAGTTTGTGAATCCTTTAATTGTTGTGCAGCTAATTAAAGAAGGTTCTTTACACTCGCAAGTGTTTACCGTTGCTAGTATGCATACATGAAAAATTAAATTGTGCCTTCAAGGGCTGAGAACTATAGAAAAATCATAGCTGATTCTGCAACATGCTTACCAGCTCAAAATAGCTGCTTTTCACAATTGGAATTTGTAAAACTTTTTGCTAAGCAAATATAGAGCTAATTAGAAGTGTTCGTTGGACCAATTAACATTTAAATAAATAAGCCATATTGCACATTTCACAGTCTTTATTTAATGATGCTTCTTAACTCTTTGGAAAGATTCCTTTAAGTACAAATAAGTTGTCATAAAAATGAAAGACAAAAATAACACCATAACAGTATATTCTATGCTTTTTTCTTTTTGCCTTGAAGTCCTCTCTAAAACTCTATACCTGTTACTGGGGAAGGGGGGGGTACACAAATCTGGTTCCTTCTTTCATCTTGTCAAGTTACCTTTCCACCCTTTTGAATGCAAACAGAAAAACATATTTGATTACTATTTAAAGTGTTATGATAGCTCTGTTTGTTTTGCCCCATGGAACAGAATCTGGTTTAGACAAAAATTCTTACTTTTATCTCATAAAATGGCCATTCCAGCCCAAAAGAAGGGTGTTCTCAGAAGAGACTGCTCTTAGAGCAAGAACAACAGCAGTTTGAAAGTTGCATATACAAACAACAAAGCGACAGAAAAAACCTGAATCTGTTTTCCAGGCCTGCTGTTTGCATTCCCACAGCAAAACCAGCACTGTTGTTCTACCTAACCCCAGGGCTGCAATTGCTTGTCTTTTCGGGGTCAAGTGATATTTTGCTTTCAAAACAACTGTATTTTAATTTAACAGTCCCTTTCAATCAATAGGACTCCTTCACTCGGCGCTGAACATACATTTTCTCTCTCTCTTTCAACCTCCAAACCCCTACCTTACACAAAGGTTACATTAAAAACAGAGGGAAAGCTTCTTTCTACTTTTTTCCAAGATGCATTGCCCTACCTTGTAATCACACTAAGAGCTAACGTGGAAGGACTCATTGTTGACCTTGGCTTCCAGCACAGAAAACCAAATTAACAAGGACCAATTAACATTCAAATAAATAAGGAAGATTAACAAAGAATACTTTGCATACCGAGAGGGTGAAATAAACTAGAAGAAGGAGTGCAGTATCCCCCTCAATCAGGGTGAGTGGAATTCTGCAGGAAGGACAGCAGCCCATCAGAGCATGGATGAACAGGCTGCTCTTTCTTTTCTTTTTTTGGTGAGCTCCAGAGGGGATGTGGCTGTGTCTGAAACAGGCAAAGCTCTAACTTGGGAACACCCATGGGAAAATGTGCAAAGGCCCCACAGTCCTGCATGACTGGAAAGGAAGGAAATGGAAGGAAAGGTGCTTCCCACCTGTCTGGACTCTGCTCTGCTCCTTTCTCCTGGGGCTGTTGGGCTTTGGGATGGCCTCTTCTCATGCTCAAGAGAAGCATGTGGCTTTGAGCTCACAGCTGACCAGAACAGGACACTTCTTGCATAGATTGTCAGTGCATGAGGTTTCTGATTGAATTGTTAGTCAGAAAGGTGTGTTTGGTTTTGGTTTGTTTAGATTCTGTAAATTCGGGTTCGAGTCAAAGAGAAGTGGCCAAAGAACATCTAACAGACCAAGAGGAAGGTATTTGGGAAGTCCATAGAGACTGGAAATTTTGTGGTTTAAAATGTACATTCCATTATATTCCACCTGAATGCTCCAACCTAAATTTTTGTGCTAACAAGGTAGTTGTTCTGAGTACTGAGTTTCAAAATACACGTATGAAGTTCTTAAAATTTCATGGCTCAGAGCAAACCTGTGTCTATACAACTTTAATTTCATATACTACTTTAACCTTTCTTTGGGGGCAGTGGGGGGCACAAAGGTAGCTGAAGCTGTAACCTGCAGCTATTTGCAGGGGCTCACTTTCCATGGACCAGAAAATGCTACACTGGGAAGGATGAAAGGTGGTTGAACCCTTTACCTTCATCATCCCCTGCCTCTTGCTCTTCCTATGAGTAAATCTACAAAAATTACTTTAAGCTGGCAAAATTTCTCCACCATTCTTGGCTATCATTACCCCAACAGAACAATTAAATTCCCCACTAACTAATCATCTGCAAAGCCTATCTCCTAAAAGGAAACTCCTCCTACACAAAGGTTATGAATAATTCTCAGAAGGTTACAACATGATCTATCATTTTAAGTATTTGGATCTGGAGTACTGGTTCAGGCCTCTAACTGACAGCCACCTTTATGAATAGTTAAGAGTTCACAGAGATGATTATCATGTACTATTTAAATATGTATAAAGGACAAAGATAATAACAATACTTTGCACTTTAATAGAAGCTTCTGTCTGAAATTCTCAAAGGAGAGCTGAAGTCCTCACGAATGCACACTCACAGCCCCTCTCTGACCTGCACAGTTGGTCATTGCTATTATTCTCTGGAATCTGGTAGGCTGTTATTGTTAGATTTCTCAAAAATTATAATGTCTGCCTTAATTTATAAAGCAATTGAAGCTTTACTAAATGAGTAACTCACAGCGAATCACCATTGTGGGGATGTTGATCGGTGCCTTGTGCTGAGGCAGAAAACAGCATGGGACACCACAGGATGCTCTGCAGATCCTTGGCCCCTGCTCTGGTCAAGGAGGAGAATCCTCCTCATTCCCAGGCTGAAGCACCACTCACTGATCAGCACACTGTCCAACTGGAAGAAAACCTCTCCTGCCACTCTTCAGGAAAAAGCCTTTCTGAAGCCTCAAAAATAATTTTAGATATTTTTTTTCCCAGTACTAAATCAAAAAGAGCAAAAGTGGGCTCCACTTGAAAGCCAAACTTTCTTGCATGAAGAACATTTTTCTGCAGTTTGTTACACACACAGGAGGTTTTATATTAAAAAATGTTTTAAGTAATCCATTTCTAAATGCCCTATATTGATGAAGTCAGCCTCTCCTGTCTTCTGATCAAGAGGCTGAAATCAAGTGACTCTCTCTGCTGTCCCATAAAATATAGAAGGAAGATTAAATCATGCTCAATTCTATCTTTCACAGAAAATATGAAAAGAGCTACTAATTAAAAACAGAAGTGTGAAAAATAGAAAGCCCAAATATCAGCAACTATAAATTCTGAAATGCTGCCAAAAAGTTGGTTGTGTTTGAAAACTGGACCTGGACAATTTGAACTGATGCAAATGGCATTTGAACAGCAGTGGAACCAAAGGTCTCCCTGACCTTAAGGGCATATTTACAGAAGAGTTGACTGATCTTGAATAATTCCACCAATGTATTAAGAAAACATGTCTTACTTCCAACATTACTAATATGTTTATTACACAACTTTGTTTCTTAAACAAGTACATTTCTTAACCAAGTATGAAAAAGGCAAAGGAAAAAAAGTCACATATGTCCCAAACTACCCATGTTTTTCTGCTTCCTTTTACAGTAACAGTTTTCCTTCAGCTTTTTAAAAAAATTCTCAGAAGTATGAAAGAACAAGTCACTTTCAGATTTCTTGCAGAACTTGTAACAAATGTAACAGCTACAGAGAGAGAGAGAGAAATGGGGAAAATCTAATTCAATGTAGTTGTTTTCAAATACCTGAACTAAGTGGGAAAGAGTTGGTATCATGAAATCCCTCTGCAACAGGAAACTTCTCTTGAAACAAAATGCATTGAGGGAGAGAGCTGGATGAGCATTTTCCACTTTGTCCTGTAAGACAGACAGTGTTCACTGCCCCTTTTCTAAAAACTATCTCAACATTATTTCCCTACCAACACTGTAGTTCCTCTCAACCTTTTGTGCTTTTTTACTCATTTGTTTGGGGCTTTTTAATTCAGTTTGGACTGGTTTTGTTTTTGTTTGTTTGTACTTAATTTTAGATCAATTTGTTAAATCAGACTGATAAAGTTACTGAAATAACACCCCAAGCCTCTGGCTGCAGTACTGCTATCAGAATGGAACTCTGATCTCATCCTGGCTCCTATAGCTAATAACAAACAGCAAGGGACTGAGCTCCCTCAGCTCAGACATAACCATCCAAAGTCAAGTGAAATTCAGCATAGCTTTCACGGATTCAGGAGATCAGAAATTGGTTTACCACAACTTCTCACAGAGTAACATGTTAGCACAAGTTAACTGATTCACAGTAATTTTTAGCATACATGCTCTTGGCAAATGTGATGTAAACTTGTTCAGCTTTCAGTGTAAGCCAAATTTCACTGGTTTCCTTGGGGTTAAACTAACACACTGCTCCTCATGTGCAGGGAGGCAGGAACCACCACAGAGACAGCTACAGCAGCTGACAGTGGTAGCCTGGCTGTGGGATCAGTGCTTGCTGCTGCGTCCTGGGGTCTGTTGCCAGGGTTAAGAAAATCAGATATTTCAAACTGCAATTTGTTTCATTAAAACACATGTGTTAAATTTTTCATGGGAAGTTACCAGACTTCTCAGGAAGGACAGGCTGGCAAAAGTACGTAATAAAAATCACAAAGCATCAGATATGCAGAGATACCAAGACTTAAAACAGTGGGAGATACAAATTTAAAAATATACTTGATGAACCCAATCCAAAACCAACTTGGTGACAGTCTTTACAATAAACCTCATGAATTTTGGTCCAAACTCACACTGAATCAGTGACAAAGTTTTATATCCATATATGGATCTCAGGGTGGAACTTCAATCCACAGAGATGTGAAGCTTATTGTTGCTAATGATGACCACACATACAGGAAAATATTTAATTTAGCTACATCCTGCAGTAGTTAACATAGAACACAAAAATCAAGGTGGGCACCTAGAGCTAAGCCTTTTTTCCCTGAAAAGCTACTTTCAATAAATAAAAACAATCAGAGTTAAAACCAAACAACATTGCCCTGTAACATATTACTTACAGAACATTTTAAAGAAAATAATTCACCCCCGTAATTTTACTATAGGCCACACACTATTTAACTAAAGTCACACACTGTTCTAGAGTTCCTCTAACAGACTGGTGAGGGTTTCACCCTTATTTTCCCTGCTCAAAACCATCTCTGTAGTACTACTGAGTAGCAATGGAGCATGAAGTTGAGATACAGGGAAAGCAGGGAGTCCTACCTGACCCATTACTGACTGGCTATATCAGGTTTCATGAATGAAAACAAACATAAAAATTCAAATGGAAAAGATATCCCCAGGAGCCTCCAGTTCTTCATGCATTATTTCACTGACAGTGGAATGCTCTTCCACTGGTGGCACTGCCACCATCAACCTAAAGCACTTTGTGATACATCAGCAATAGAATGGAGTTGATGAGAGGATGCAGAGAAAAGACAGTAACTAAACAACAATGCACTGGAATTATTCTTAATGGTAATTTTTTTCTTTTTTTTCCCCAGAGACTAAAACCAGTGTTGAAAAGTCCTTGCTCTATCTTTGATTTAGTGTGTGCATCAAGGAAATATTTGGTTCAGAATGATGTGTCTGTGTTGTTGGTAAGGGGGCAGGCACAGTGTCTGTGCACACAGGAGGGGTCACACAGAGTCTTTTTTTCTCTGCACAGACAGTGCACTGGGCAAAGCATGAATTTACACATACAGATGAAACTCATTTTAACTGGCAAAAATGTTAATAAACAAAATATCTGCATTTTTCCTTTTTTGGTAATTATTAATTCCATGAAGCAACTACAATAATCACTCTCAAAAATAAGTACAGGCTTTTCCTCAAAAAGTTCCCATAACAATTCCTATTTGTCATCTCCTTTCAACATTATCATCAGGCCTTCTACTTATATGATCTTCCATGGCAATCAGTTGACTGCTGCTATATATCCTGAATAATTTTGTCCCTCC
Source organism: Erithacus rubecula (assembly GCF_903797595.1). Classification (NCBI taxonomy): domain Eukaryota; kingdom Metazoa; phylum Chordata; class Aves; order Passeriformes; family Muscicapidae; genus Erithacus; species Erithacus rubecula. The sequence goes on along the minus strand of NC_136664.1, from coordinate 14,462,910 downwards.
TGAGGGCCATATACCTTTGGGATACCAAAGGGGCTCTCACAGATCAAGAGGTATCAGTTCATTTGGAAGATCTCCTGTACAGGAAGGAATATAGTTAAATAAACATGTGCAATGAAAACTTTGTGGAATAACCAAGCAGAATGCACACAATAGACACGTTAATGTTGCTGCTCTATCCCCACTGTATAGTTGATTTTCACCCTAAAACTTTGCTTCAAATGTATGAACTTGCCTAAATAAGCACAAGCTGAAATACTTGCTTAAATAAAGGCTGCTTCTGGGAGATGTCACTAACCAGAAAGTTTGCAGGGTTTATTTTTCAGTGATATCTCATCTTTCAAATTTCTATAAGGCAGAGAATCAATGGTCATTGGTATGTTATAAAGCATTAATTGTAATAAGTTTCAGTAGCTGAAGAGGAAATCAAAGTGAAATTTCAATCAGGAAACAGACAAGTTTGTTCAATAACCTTGAAATCTCATGCAGATGCAAAGTCACTCTACAGGTGGAGAACAACATATGAGGAAAAGGCAACTTGTAAACAAATAGTGCTAGTATTGGCTGGAGCCATTTCTCTGCCAGACTACAGTATGGTCTGGCACATGATACAACTTGTACTTTCTGGTTTTATTATAGTCTTATTTTAAGACACAATCTATCTTACCTATTTGTAGCTCTTCCAGTATCTCATCTATCTGAATTAGACACCCATCTTTAAAGAGAATGAAATCCTCTCAAGATCCCAATGCCTTTTCTGTAGAGACAGCCTAACTTTTAGCCAGTATTCTCTTACCTTGTGCAGGAAAAATAGTGTCCTATAATCCAAACTATACCACATATTTTATGACATCTCCATTGCTTTGTGATGAGCACTGCTTTCAAAATCATATTTTACAGGAATTAAGACTAAATAGTTACTTACAAGGTTCATTTTGTAAAGACATTAATTAATGGACTGCACATGGAAGCAAGTTGAAAAATATTGTCCATTTTGTGCATTATTTTGTTGGCAAGTATATCATTCTAGTAATTAATGCTGACATATTTTTAAAATGCATTAAGCAATATAGACAGCATATAGTCTGCCCAACTGGGGGGCAGGGAGGTGGAATAGAGAGAGACTCTCTATGGCTGAGCACTAATACTTCAGTAGGGCCTTCCATTGCCTAGTAAGGTCCTAGTCTGTCTTGGTAAAAGGTACATTTTAGGTACAATTCTGGACTTCTAAGAGATTTTTGAGAATCTAGCATTCTCACAAATTGCCAGAGCTGAGAGATTCAAACTCAGTAACATTCTTAGCCATCCTTTAAGGACCCCTGTTGAGTCATTCCCTTCCTGATGGATTTCAGGTAGAAAAACAACTTACTGCTGTGCTCAGACAGACATCAGTCCCCTTTCTCTTCCTCTCTCATTCCCATACCTAGCCAAATAGCAATCCAAGCATCACTTTATCATTCTCAACAAGTTTAAGCACCTTAATTCTAAGGTTCTAGATATGTAGAAAATTAGTGCCCTTCATGACTCAAAGCTATGGCAATTTTTTTAGATGTTTATTGACCTGTTTATTACTATCTGTTTATTGAACTGTTTTCCATGAATCTGCCTAATCCCTTTCTGAGCCTGCTGATGCTGTCTGCCTCCACTAATTCCCTTGGCAGCAAGTTCCAGAAGTTCACTACTCACTGTGTCAGGAATTATTTCTTTTTATTTGTTTTAAACCAATTTCCTGTTACCTCTGCTGGGTGTTCTAGCTGTGGATTTGTGAGATTTGGTGAAAAAAGAGGGTGAGGGTTCTGGAAAAGGTTTTGATAGAATTTTGTCCTTGCAGCTATAAAGATTTTCCAAGTGAAAAATAAAAGTATCTAAACAGGGCCACAACACAACTCAGAATGTAAGAGCCTGACACAACAGCATGGGATTCAAAGAGCACACCCACTAATGCAGATTTACTAACACAGCCTACAGAATCCTATGATCTAGTCCTTGATGAAAAGACAATCAGTTTCTAATTTTGTAACCAATCGTTATATACAGAACTCAGGAATGAGACTATTTGAGGATTGATAGTTTTTTCACAACCAAGAAGATTCATCTGTCATGACTAAGATTCATTCAGTTACAGAAAAAAATCCCAAACATTCTTACAATTCTGACTAAGAGGAAAAAAGAGTGAAAAATGTCAGAATGAAACATTCACTACAGGTTTCTTTCAGACATGCCCATCCAAATTTTGGTTTGAAGTCTACATAGACCTTCCATCCAAAGCCAATTTAACTGAGAGCCCAAGGAAAATGCATCCCCATCTGGCACAAACTGTTGTTCCAAGCTGTGACCAGATGATTCCCTCCACCCTCACCCTCCAAAATCAGAATGACTATAAAAAAATAACCATTCTCTTAGGTTAAAAAGAAAAAATAAAAAATCTCCCGACCATGGTTGAAGCCAAATGGCCCTTCAGGCTACTACTGAAGAATCAATTACATTAGCTGTAAGCCTAAGAGAGTCCTGGGGACAATCAGTCAGAGCCATAATAGCTGTGAGAGAATTGTTAAGCAAATTGAGGGATTCTTTAGGTAATTGGGATTGGACAACCAGGTCATACTTAATTTGAAGCATCCATTCCATACAAGTGCTTCAGAGGTATAGCAGGAACTAAAGACAGTAAAGTCTAATTGTGCTGCTACTAACCCAGTGCTTTTAAAGGGACACCCCACCCCACCCCACCCACCCTGCCCTGGCCCCCCATTCTTGCACAGAATGTTTAATAGGATGTGCTCACTCTCAGCAGAGGAGAATTCAGGGTCAAATCAGGGAGCTGAGAGCTCCACAGCCTTCTGGTTCAACCTGCAGTGCTTATTCACAGCTCCAGCCAGGGATAGGAAATGCTGAGGTTTCTACCAAATTTGAGAAGGAAAGAAATGGACAACCCACTGCTTTCTCTAAGGCAGTCCAAAGATGCTAAGGATGTCCATTTTTCTCTTTTTGTAGTTGACCATGCATTCAGCACACTAAATGTATACTTAACTAGAAATTCTGGTCTTCCAAAGAAACTCTGCAAAAATCCACAGCTCCTGTTTCAAGCTCTTCAAATTTTACAGGCAAGAAAATTCTCAGTTCTGGGAGGTCAGGCTGAGGGGGCTGTGAGAGGATCTCAGATCAAATTGAATTTTTTACCCGGTTAAACAGGGAGCTTTTCCAACAGCAAAAAGGTCTCAATTCCCTTTGTTCACTGACACAAGTTTCAGAAAAAAAAGGTATGCCCAAAATCCTCTCCATGTCCAGTTTGCTTTTAGAGAAACCTGTTGCAAGCAGCCAGTGCTAGCATTTTTTTGGCTTCTCCAGAGAGAAGCAAGCCATTTGGGTTGAAACAATAGGGATTGAGGTCCCAAGAGATGCTAATTCTTTGTTGGATTGCCCTGAAATTTCACAAGGTGAACAAAACGAGCCAGCAAACACGGCCCTAAGAGTGCCAGCACCAAAGCTGACAAATCTATCTTCTTGTCTCCCTTTCCTCTGATTCTTTTCTGGAACTAATCTGAGGAAAAACCCTATTTCTGGGTCTTCTGGCAAAGACTACCTCAGATAATTGCCCAGAATAGAAGATACTGCTAGTGCCACATTTCTCTGGCAAGGCAAGAGAAAAACTGGGAAAAGAGGGATAAAGAACAGAACCTGGATGGCTGAAGGGTGCCAAAGCAAGAGTTTTGCGCCAGTTGCCATTCTGCTTGGAATCTGCAGTGAGGAGCCCAGTGTCCCTGCTCCCAGCAAGCTGGCCATGGCTTAGAAGAGCTGGCCAGGGCAGCTCTGGCAGCACAGCTGATGACAGAGAAAGCCTGGAGCTGCAGACGGGCCAATAGCCCATTGGTAGAGGTCAGGAATATCTGATCGTGCACACTCCTGCCATTACACAGCTCTCATGGAGTACACAGCCATCCATTTCATGCTCCTCTTTTGGAGGGTGTTCTAACTGCTTATCAAATCAGTGAGCACTTTTCTAGCCTTGACAGAACAAGAGCCAACAGGAACTGGTTGCAATTCTACCTCTAACGTTTAGAGTTGTGACATGATCTATTCAGCCAGGCTGTGTTCTTCTAAAGTTATCCAGCACTATGCCAGCAGTCACCCAGCAACAACTGCTTCCAAAGAAAGAAACCATGTAAAACAAACAAACAAACAAAAAGTAAAATTCCTGATCTGGAACATACTGCCATATGAAGGGAGTCTTTCCACTCCACACACTACACTAACACCAATTTAGGTGAGTGAGCAGGCAAACTCTCTCCCATGAGACTAGTTAAACAGGCTATGGTATAGCAGCTCAATTGCTTGGACAACATCAGGAGTCAAAGTCTGGGGAGCACTTGGAGAGCACGGCAAATAACCCATCTACAAAAATAATCATCATCAAAAACATTCATCCACAACATTTTTGCCAATCAGTACTTTGAAAAATGAGCCATCACTTTTTGTGAAGATAATGGATGGGAATTCAGTCTGTGTCACTGTTGTGGAAAAAAAAAATGTCCATTGCTTTAAACTACAGGGAATGCTGAGCACACAGATTCTGAACTCAGAAAGCTTGGTGTAGTCATGGTTAGATAGTGTCTTTCTTTTGACCAGAGAGCTGCAAAGAAATCTATTTCATGTGTAGGAAGAATGCTTAGACTAAAATGTTGTTCCAGCAGAATCTTTGAGACCATTCCTGATACAACCTGGGTGAAATTGAGGGCAATGAAAATCTTCAAACGAGTACCCACAGGTAGAAAAAAGCATTTACAAATGAGTGATAATAATCTAGCTTCTTCCGAGCTCCAGGTCAGCAAAGGAAGCAACATGATAATGTCCAAAGGTACTTTTGGTAGCAGAAACACAATGCACTGTATCTGCTCTTCACTGCTGCATCCCCACAGTCATTACTCATGCTATGAAAAGAAAAAAACAGGTGTATAAGGCAGCTGTGCTTGACAGAGGCTACCTGCAAAAAAATAAGGGAAGGCTGCAGACCATCAAGATTATAAACCATCTACCCTAACACTGTATTTATTTGTCCAGTAGTGCTAAAAAAGGTGTCAGCCTCTTTTGCTGGAGAGTATGTACAATGGAACACATCCACACAGTCTTTGTACAGGCACATGAATTAATGACAGAATTGTAGATTCTTTCTGTGGGAGTACTATTTAAAGTTCTGACTTAACAGGCACCATGCTTTATAATCCTGTGTTTCATAAATGCTGATCTGCCTTAGGATGGGGTACATTCAAAAACTGGAACACTGTTTGAGAGAAGCCCCTCAGCCACAAGGTGGGTACTTTCTACCAGGAAAACAGAGAGTATGGACCACAAAAAATTCAGTTTCAATCACAACTCTTAAGATCAGAACATATGTAGTGTTAATTGGTTGAATCACTGGGAGATTCCAACTGCTTCTATCCTCCTACATTTCTGATACCAGCATTCTACCACAATAACCCACAGTACTTAGGGTCAGAGTCCAGTTGCCTTCCATGTGTGGACACAGTGGGCATGGAGAAGAGGGAGATTTGCTTTGACACCCAAGAATAACTGCATCACCTTGGGAGACTGCATTTCAAGTTTTGCTTCCGATTATAATTATAATTACTTGGTGATGATCACCTCCCCCTTTAGCTTAATTTAAAATGCTTCTGAGTTGGAAAGATGTATGACTGGAATTATCTGGGAAGAGCTGGAGGGAAGGGGGAAGGACATAAACTAACTTTTGCTCTTTCAATTCTTGTCATTGGCAAAAACCTTAAAAATTATTGCCAATTAATTTTCCTCACAGTGGTAAGCTTTGTAATTGTAACCTGTAACCAGTTATAACCATTGTATTGCTTGTTTCATGCTAAATGCTGACTTTTATGACCAAAACATGATGCTAAAACTTTCAGGACAGGAAGGAAGGAGAAACATGGCAGTGTTTAAACTGACAGTGCAGCACTGTTCTTCCTATACAATGCTCTTACAGGGCATAACTGCAATATTATATTGGTGCCACCATTCACATACATTTAGTTGGGCTTACCACTATGTACCCAGTGAGAAGAAAGAATTAAAAAAGTTGAAGGAAAGTAAATTCCATTTGGAAGACTGGAAGAAGTAAAATTATAAGGATCTCACATTCCCCTGCTGGTCCTCTCATATAGATTTTCCTCTTTTCATTTCTACAAACATAATAAAATTACTTTCAAGAACTAGGCATGAGTTAAAAACCAAAAGTAGAAAGTCACACACACACTTGTCCAGAGCTGAGGTCAGGGTTTGGCAGTACCCTGCTCACACTCTGAGCAAAGCCCCTCTCAGGCAGTCCCAGGAACTCTGGGGCTTCCACCTTGCCTTCCACTACCGAGGCTGAGAACACCCCAAATAACCCAGAATCACAGAGGTAAAATGTCCTCTGAATCAATGCATTCAATGAATGCACTGAAATCCCACAGCCCAAAACACATTGGCACAGCGACACTGATATTCCATCTCGTGATACTTCATTACTGATATATCTCTAATGGAAAATATGGTGAAATCTCTCTGGTAGCATCTGCACCCCAGTTCAGCCATGCCAGACAGAGAGAATGTCTGGCTTGAAGTCTTCCTTCATCACTTTCCCTTATCCCATTTTACCAGCTTTCAAGAAGGTGGCTGTCTTTGCCTTCCTCTGAATGGGAGAGATTATTTGAGAACAGGAAATAAAACCAAGCGGCAGGAAAGGAGCAGCTGCTATAACCAAACTGATGATGACAGTGCACCCATCAAAGAGAACTAAGAGCTGCCTATTACCTGCCATCCAGCCTCTGCCTCGGGTGCTCAGCGTGTTTTAAGTGCAGAAGCTTAATTTGTTCTTGCACACACTAGACCACTATTGCAGATGAATCTTCAAGTGCAATCAACTAGTTGATCTACCAAAAACATGCGAGGCCATAAAACCAGTACAGTGAATTTAATTTAAAAAGATATGTTAGATTCTTTTTTCACAGACCCTTAGTCTTAAAAATAGTCTTTATGTGTATGAGAAATCCAATGGTGTTTACAAGAATAATGGTGTGCAGCACTGGGCAATAAAAGCTGAGATTCTCTTTGCAAACAGATAAATATTTGCACACTGGTACTGTGTGACCATCTACCCAAATATTATCTGTGTGCAAGAGGAATAAAGCACATTTTGCCAGTTGCTTTGTTTTGCCAGTTGCCAGAACCATAATATCTGCTTCCTTTTCTTCCTTTCTAAGCTCTATTGTCCATAAGAGCAAAACCCACTATACCAATACTGAGGATAAGTAAGTGATACATGAGGGCTTAATATTACTAAATACTTATAGAGCACTTATATATTCAGAGTGTTCTACAAACATTAGCAAATCAATCCTCATACTAACTTGCAAGACACCTAAGTATTATTTTCCAAATTAGGGCTAAAGCTTCTGCTCATGTCTATACCCACTCTTTACTTTACATTGCCAAACCAAAATTAACAGTAGTGATGTATATCACATTCCCTGGAATGGCAGCACCCATGACCTCAAAAAAGGACTCAGTTATAAGAGTTGTTAGAGAGGTTAAAAACTGCAGAGCATAGGAGCTGCAAGGATGTATATTAAGAAGAGAAAGAGGATTTTAAATTATTTTTAACATCTAAATATAAATAAATACTTGCAGTGTTTGAGGAATCAAAGAAAAGCCTGAAATTAATAACCACAACCAGTGGAGTTCACAACACAGTGGCAATATGCTGGACATGCTAGTGGTGCTTATGAAGCTTGTTGGGGGTTTAAAGGCTCCAACTGCAATAATGGTAAGGTGCATTCCTACCCTATAAAATGGAACACCAGAATCAGGCTAACCTCATTAACACACAAACAGACTGCTCTGACACACAGCCAGCATGGGGGGATCCTTGCTCAGGGGTGACATTTGAACTCTGGGCTGGACAGAGAGGCAATGCAGCCAAGCCTAGAAAGGTGCAATTCTTACCATGAAATGCTCATGGAGACAGAGCAAGGAGCTGGCTGCTGAGGCTGAAATCAGGAGGGCAGCTAACACCAACACCAACACTGGGTGAGCTGCTCCCAGGCTCCATGTGGCCCTGGAGAGGGTGGTGTGTACAGAGCAGCTGGCAGGCTTTATCTGCTCAACTTTCTCCGACCCTGAGAAACAGCCTGGCAGCCTTCTAGCTCTCCCTGCTCTCAGATGCACCTTTTGCTTCTTTTATGATCAACAGTCCCAGGAGAGACTTCAGAGAAAATGTTGGCCTCAAGTACTCAAAATACTCAAGAGTTAAGTCTGGCATTTTTAGAATACCTGCGGGTAGTCTGGCAAATCAAGTATCCCACATTCACCCATCTCTAATGATGATTATTATGCACCAACAGCTGTCTACAGTTCAATGGATGAGGATCTAATTGATCTCATTACCTCGCCCCATATAAAGTGAAGAGCATTGCTGCTTCTTTGGGTTTGGGGCTCCTAGGCTGACTGAGGACCTGCTGCAGGCCTGCAAACAGACTGTTTAGTAGTGCTGCTCGTTTGTTTTCAGCTAGTCAAAACCCACAGAAACAAACATCTTGTAATATACTGTATAATATATTACAATGTGGCTTTTGTCTTACCAGTTTAATACTGAATAACTCTGATAGCATTCATATGAATATTAATTTTGTAATAAAAAGCAAGACTGGTGTATTAGTTATGCGTTCTTTTGTTACTCTTAGTCTTTAATTATTATTATTAATGCTATTATGTCCAATTTCCCCTCACCTCGCTCACCCTCGCAGTCTCTGCTGCGCTGCCCTGTCTCAGGCAGCGAGCTCCTTCTGGAGCCAACAACAATGTCACCCAATTAACCCTCTGGCAGGGTGCACTGTGCTATACAAACGGTGCTGCTTGCACTGCTGCAAGTCTCTGAGTGTCATTTCCCCCTGTGATACAGCCAGGCACCCAAATCTCTCCCTCGGCCTCGGGTTGCCTGCCCAGCACGGCTGGCCACGTGCAGGGTTTGCCATATGGGCAGGATCAGCCAAAATATTTCTGCTGGGGAGCTGGTGCCATAGGGATCTGTGATTCAGATTTCAAAAGTTACATTTCTGGGGGGAAAAAAGCAAAGCTACTTGCAGAAACAAAAGGCCTGAGTCCACCTCTTTTGGGTGGGTGTAAATCCTCTATCTTTAATAAAGTTATATCTGATTTATAACTGTGTGAGAGGAGATTCTGGCCCGTAATATAATATAAAATGCTCAGCTTTCTGCAGTTTGCTTATTCATAAAGATTGCTCCACTGTCACTGTGGAAAAGATGCAATGAAAAATACCTAGAGCTCTGTAGCTTTGCAACTGCCAACTCTCTCTTGTTTTTAAAAGAATACCACTGTTCATTTGCTAGTCTGCAGCAGATATATTTTTAACATAAAAACACTATATTTAATTGGTTATGGATCTCAGTTCTTTTAGCACTACTGGAAATCACACAAAAACACATTAGTACAGAGCAATTAGTGCAATGGCAGTAAACAACTAAGGCACTATTAAGCTGTGGGTGATTAAATAGTATTACTTCTTTATTTTTTATGATATTAGACTAAGATAAGATTTTTAAACATATATTCCCGTTAATATTAATAAATGATACGAAGAGCAGGTGTCTTTAAGACTATTTTTGTCAGGGCACTTCAGTTTATAAGAAAGATTTTCTTTTAATGGAAGATTTGTCTCTTTATATGGTGTATCACGCTATTTCTTATCTGACTACACTGGGACATTTATACAGTAATATTATTTAATGAGAGTTATGAAATCACACACTGTTCCTTCAGAAAAATAATACCCATATCTCTACCACCAAGGAACAAAGAGCTACCAAACTCCCAAAATAATATGCAATTATTTATATCCGTGCAAAGAACAACCCGGGTACTCTTTGACAAATTTACTACAATGGGCTGTAACAAACAGTGTGATAAGTTAGCCCGAGTGGCAGTGACCTTCAGGCAACATGAAAGACAAGAATCTGACCCAAGGACACAACCCTTGTGGTATACCTTTTTAATCTGCCTAGCCCTCACAATCTCTCTGGACTCTGTACTTGTTTATAGATCATCCTCATGGTCTGGCACATCTTTTCCTCGGCATCTGATTAAGTTAACAATGTGCTGCTATTTGCATGCAGATTTGCCAGGCCTTTCTCTACAGCTGCTCCCAAAGACTTGGTCTTTCTCTGTAATGTGATAGCACAGCAGTCAGTAAATGCAATCTTTGTCAAACCCAGGTGTGCTCTTGATTTGGTTCTCATTCGTTCCAAGCAATTTTTCTTTCTGTAGCATTTATAAGGCTCTATTATAGTATAGCCACATCTGGAGCTAAAATTCTTCTATTAATTATATACTTTTACCACTATAAAGAAAAATTCAGACACAGCTACTAACATTTTTGTTGTTCTTCTTATTCTCTTTTTGACAGCCTGTATTTTACTTCTGTAGAATTTAATTTTTAAAGCAGCATTCCTGATCTTTATTTCCATAAAAACAGTAATGCAAGCATGAAATCAAAATATTTGGTATCTCTAGTCTAAAATCATGCTATCGAGAAATATAAAGTATTAGGCTTAATTTTTCTTTTTTCAAAGCTTATCATACATATGATACTTTAATAATATATCTGTCTCATTAAAAGAGTTACAATCTGCTTGGGAAAGAAAGAAAGTGGTTAAACAAAAAACAAAACAACTTACTCAGTTCCCTAGTGGATGCTGGTTCACATCACAGAATCACCAAACAATTTGTTCCCTCCACAGTCAAAAAGCAGAACCAAATTTGATCAGCATGGTGACTTAAATGCTGTATTTTCTTTGTGCAATGAGGGTAATTTTTCAAGATCAGGTTTGAAGTAGATTAGTGCAGAAATATGAGCTAAGCCTTCACTCTTATCATCTGAGTATGGATAAAGGATGCATTCACCCAAGAGCACTGAAAGTTATTTTCTAAGAAAAATTTTTCCTACCTCTTTTTCTCTGTGTGTGCATACAGAGATCATCACAACAAAGTAGTGAGAGACTAGCAAACAGGTTTGACAAGGGAATATTCACTACAAAAATATACATTTAAAAGGAAATACTAGGAATCTTACTTGTTATTTTTAAATCCCATTTATGTACCAAAAGGGAGGCTTCTTTGCTAAGTAAATACCTGTGTGTTAAAAGAGGCCAGGCTTTTTTTTTTTTTTTAATTACAGGAGCACTACAAAGAAATACCAATCCCCACAGCTGAGGGATGATTTTCATCTCACCAGACCAGGTGGTCTTCTCCAGCCCTTGGCCACGTAAGTTTAACATGGACATGGTGAGCTGAGATCATGACTTAAGTGTTATTTATTTTAAAAGGAAGCATAAATGGAAAACTTTTTCTTCCCTAATCAGCTTTCTGCTCTTTTTCTTTCACTGATTTTGTTTTCTGGGGTTTTTTTGCATGTTTGTATCAAAACTAAAAGAAATGCAAGTGCTCCACGTCAGTGCAGCTGAATTCACTGAAGCATCAATGATTTCTGAACAGTTTTTCTTTAACAAAATTATGAAAAAAAAATCTAACTAGCCTTACCCATTAAAAACAAAATATAATTGACATGTTCTTCGTGGTGGACTTCTAAAATTATTCTACTGAGGAAAAAGCTTTTGTTTATTTATAGCAGATTTTATCTTCCCAAATCAGTTATTTCAGACGATTAGTTTGGCTATATATACACCCAGTCTTTGCACAAACATGTGGACACACTCACACTGATTCACACACAACATATACCCATGCAGGAGGGTGAAAGAATCAGCAGACAGACAGGAGCTGTGTAACCAGATTACATCACAGGTTACGATGGAAATAAATAAAAGAAAACCTCTCTTGCTTCCATAGCGTGGCATTTTAGTGGTGCTGGTCTGACTTTTGGCCCACACACATATGCCAATGGCAAGGCTAACTCTAGGGACTAACAAAAAAGAATGTGTGTTCACAGCTGTACAGTACACCAATACAGATTACATGTTTTCAGTGTTGCGGCCACAACAGAATGCTAATTAACATACTGGAGTGATGAGAACGGCTGTAAGGGCCTTATTGTTCCATTATTTCATGCAGCCCAGCTGCCTTTGTTTATGTCACTTATCCTCTCGTGCCACAGGTTTTTACTCCAAAAATACTATCCCAATACAACGTTAATATTTAAAAAACAAAGAGGTGGCAGATTGTCATTTTTGTGTCAGTCTCAAACTGCAGAACTGTTAAGCTGTTCTGGTTCGGTATTTAGAAATAATTTAACAGCCATATTCAGACACTGCCTGCATTCTAACATAATGGCTGAATACTTGAACCAAGCAAATGCATAACTATCCTGACATCACTTATGAGATTTAGATTGGTCAGTTAATGGAAGTCTTTACCAGAATCAATACCATAACAGCTTCTTGAAATGAACGTGATTTTTTACACAGAGTGCTGTGAACAATAAGTACAGAAATATCCTACCTTTGTATACAGCACAAAGGAACTGGGATTTGAAATTAAGAAGCAATTACAGTTTTTTGCAAAGTAATGTTACAGTTGATTATTAGAAATAAACACATACAAAATAAGCACTTTTTAATAAATAGCTGGAGAATATTAAAATTCCACAATCTATTATTCCTTTTTTTTTCCTACTTTTTTAACAGCCATTTTATCTACTGGCTTGGTTATCATGTTGCTGTTAAGGATTAATATTGATGATTGTTGCCAACAATGGTTAAATACTGTAAAAAAACCCCACTTTTTATGGGAGAGATGTAGCCATATCTAACTGTAAGTAATATTAGTTGTGCCTGCTGCTTTGACTTCTTTGATTGATTAATGAAAAAAAGCAATGTTAAATGCCATTAATATTCTTAGATATATTACAATAGTGCCTGAATGTCTTGGCTGATGTTGGCCAGGTTAAGATCCAGGATAGCTAAGAAGACAATGGCTTGCTATACAAAGGAAAAGAAGAGTTCCTGCCCACAGAAGCTCTGTGATCCCAAATGCATTTATGTTTCTCAACAGAGAAATCAACCAGCTTGGCTCCCTTGACTTCTGTGAAACCACACAACAGGCTGAGTTTACTTAGGGGTTTAAAGAAACTAGTAAGGCTTTATTTAGTCAGTAGCAACAAGTGTGATAATTTGAAAAAGTGAAATAAGAAGGGGAAAATAAGAAAAAACAGCCAGAAAACCCCAGGACATCGGTGGTAGGAAGTTCAATGTACTCCTACCTGGTTACAACTCAAGTTTCTTCCCTCATTTACTTGGTAAAAAGAAATAGGAAGCATTAATGGAAAAGAGCTTTCCAAACAGTTTATTCCATCACTTGACTGCAATTTCTGTCAAAGCACAAGCTTGGCTAGAACCTGAAATGTTAATGGTGAATTTCTTTCTCATATGAAAAGGAAAAAAACCTCAAGATTTTAGTTCCAGTTTCACAAGTTTAGCTTTCCCAACAAAAGGTGAGAGAGCTAACAACATACCTGTCACCTCAGATTTACCCAGTGAACAGAAACATCAGAAAGGGTAAGCCTTCCCCAAAAATGTCATCTCGCTAATCAAAGACATACTGCTGTTAATCACAATGCACACCAAAATCCTGAACACATCCAATTGAGCCTAGTTGCTTTTAATGACTTTAACTGGTAATCTCAGATAAACGTGCAACTGCTTGAAGTGTCTGTCTTATGTAAGGCAGCAAGGAGGGGATTTAATGTTTTCTCCAGCCTACACAGCTCACGATGGTGAACACACCACAGGTGTGGTGCAATCTAATACAGAGCAGCTTCTCAGCTATGACCATTCCCCTACTGTGGACAGAACATAGATTTTTTTAACTGGATCCAGGAGCTAGCTAAATTACCCAGCTGCTCTGTGTTTAAGCCCCCAGCTAGTTTATATACCAATAACAATAAACTTCCTATAACAGCAACCCAATCTATTACAGTGCTTCTTGCTCAAGCTGAAAGTGGGCCACTGTTTCTTCAGCTATGTTCATGGATGACACCATGGCATTTGTCCTGTCCTAAAACTATAAAAACATTATAAAAAGATAAAAGTGCATGCTCAATTAATGGAGTTTTGTTTTCCAACGGGATGATCTGTTCTTTTATGGTACAGACACACAGTATCTTAAGCCTACCAGGAATGCATTGGAAGGTTGGTTTTTATTCATGTTTATTTACAACACAACACCTAGTTGCAGTCACAAAAAGTAATACTGACAATGGCCTCTTAATATGTTTGGTGTGATACAGTCACAGGTACTGAAAACTTCTCTGCAGGTGCTGTAAACTTCTCTCTCACTCATGCATTTATTTTTAAAAAGTAGCATTTAATTCTGAGATCAGTTAAATAAAATTGTTTACAGTATGTAATAGGTGTGTCGTTGAAACTATGATGGTCTGTTTGAAGAATGAGAAGTGTTACACAGAAATGTAATAGTTTTTATCAGACCACCCAATATGGTCATGGAAAAAAAAAATTACAAGGCAGACAAGATTTTGGGACCAGAAAAAGGACTTGTTTCCTCTATAGTGCAGCAATTGTTTCCCTACAGAGGTATCTGTTGATTTACTAACATGATAAATCTCTATAAACTTTGTCTTCATTAAAACACTTTATAAAAATAACTGTAAAATTAACACTTAACAAAAATAAAATTAAAAAAAATACAAAACAAAATTGACAAAACACTAGAGTTTTGTGATTTCCTTGTAGGTAGAAAGAAATTCTGTCATGACTTAACTGTTCCCATTGTTTCATAGCTTTGAGTGAACTACTTCTTTCAATCTTAGTTTATGAAATTCTACTGAAATTAACTTCTTATGGCTAAGGCTGATACAAATAACAGCAACAAGGCACTAAAACACTAATAAACTGATTACAAGGTCACATAAATGGATATGTATATAGCTGCTGGGCATAATGCATAAGTAACTTCAGGTGCAAGCCATAAAATACAGCAGTGAGTATGTAAGCACAGGCAACCACAAAAAAACCTCACTTGTCAGTTTTTGAAAATACATATCCTCTCTGCATTTAATCAGGCATTTAACTTAAAAGTATTCCCATCCTATTCATACATTTTAAATCACTTTTAGAACCAAATTTACCAAGACTTTTTAACAGGAATTCCAACACTGTAAGAAAACCATACCAGATTACAAAGGAGCTGCAAGACTCTCCTACATTATTTATGTCATGTATGGCACCTTACCTCTACAAACACAGCCATTTTCAAAATAACCCTCAAAAGAGGGTACTCTTGTTTCCACAGTCACTCCCAGACCATCCTCAGTGGGAAAAAGACTTAGTTTGAAAATGCTCACTTGCAGACAAGCCAGTCCAGGCACTATATAGCTGTCACAAGGCTGACAGCTCGTTGTATGGACATGATTGTACCTTCCCCACAGAAAGTCCCATGGGAAAGGCTGGAAACAAAAGAAATCCTGATGGGATCCATCCAGCTGAGCAGGGCAGCAGTTGTTTCTGCTGAGAGGACTAAGCTGGCAGCCCCCTCCCATTGAGCCCTGCCCTCTGTCCAAAGCATCACTCAGAGACCTGCACTCCTTGCTCAAGCCCAAGCTCCCCTTTCCCTCTGCTCTGTGTCATCACACAGTTTTCTCTGAGCTGGTTACCAGCTGCACATGTGGTCCTGGAGCAGGAAACCTGCTGTGACGTGGCACAGGAGAGCCCCTCTGCAAAGCTACAGCCTGGCACAAGGGCCTCTCCTCACCAGCCCAATTCCTGCTGCTCCACAAGGGGAGCACGCAGCAAGTCAAGGACATCTGCACAGGGCCTTTGTGCCTCCACACAAACTCTAATCCAATTACAGCCATGCCTTCATGGGTCCTTCAGAGGCTCCAAGAAAATGATGGCTAAAAACTTGAGCTGCATTCCTTTTTCCTGGTCTTTGTGGACCAGAGGTGACGATTTGCAGCTTCCCGTAGCTCCCAACCCTCCCATCCCTACCTGCCAGCCTCTACTCCTTCCCCTCTCAGTGCTCCATCATCAATCAGTTCTTCAGATGCTTGCCAGGGATCTGCTTTGTTCTGCATCCAATTCCAACTGGCTGTACATAATAAGAATTTCATTCCTATGCCTGTGCTTTCCACCTGGGAAATTGAATCCTTCATGCCATTAGCCTCCTATATTGTCCTCCGACTGTATGGAAAAAGTTCCACAGTAGTCCAGAAAAAAGAAACCTGCTACAGAAATTGGGCCCTTGATCTGCAAGAAGCTTTCATACATCAGAATTCCCCTTCTCTGAGGGAAAAAAAAAAGAAACAAACAAATTGTGTTTCAGTTATTTGTGCAAAAAGCAGGATTTCCAGGATTAAAAATAATGTCATATTGAGAATAAGGCAATCTCTTGGTCTTAGAAAATCCCAGAGCCAAGGGAATCTTGGGGCTGGATTCTGTAGCTGAGGAAGCATTATTCTTACAGAGCTCATCACCTCTTGCATGGGTCTTGCTAAACATGTGCTTTCCTTACTGAAGCACAGGGAATGTGATGGTTTTATGGGTTTCTTGACAGATTTTGCTTAAGTTGTTTGGGGTTTGGTTGTTTGTTTCTTTTTTTTTTTTTCTTTTACAGCTTTACTTAAATAAGGGGGTTGAAAGAACCTAAAATTCTGCAGAAGTCCAGTGATTTTGGCACAAGCTCAGGGAATTGCTGAACTGACAGGGCTGTGGTTCAGGCACTGATGTCCAAAGCCACATTTCCTGTAGCCAAAGGAGCTCCTTCCAGAGCTCACAGCACACCAAAGCATGCACTATTATTCAACTAACGTAGACCATGTTATGCCTTATTATATTACAGACACTGTACTTCGTGGCATGACCTTGTTGCTTCAGAGGAATATTTTTAAAGAAAATGCTGCTTCAGCTGGGGTAGATTTGTGAACTGCCAGTGTTATGGCATTACCATACCACTGTCACTTAATGTATATGAAGTTATACTTTCAAACACTCAGACATAGATGAGTGCTCAAAGTCCCTTGTTTGAAGAACAACAAAATAATAAGAAATAATAATTATAGCAATAACTGCTTAGTATTTATATGATAAAAGTGCTGAAAAGACATTAACTAATTAGTGCTCACAACACCCATGTGAGGCAGAAGAGTATCATTATCCACATGCTACAGATGGAAAACTGACAATGTGGAGTTACCTGCCTTTCCAAGACATGCATGAGGGGATAATCACCTAATGCAAATTCATCAAAAACCCTGTGGGGAAAGCACCAGTGGAATGGTCACAGGTTCAGTTTCCTCCCTGAGAGCTCTGCTGCAGTGAGAGAGCAGCACAGAGAGGTGTGGGACAGACACATGTACCCTGCATCTAATCTAGAAGCTGTGCAGAGAGGAGACAGAGACAGCTGCACAGATCATTAAAGGCAGCCTGATTACTTGAGCTTGACACCTCTTTTTTTCCCTAGAATGTCACTCACAGTGATGGGGTAGTAGAGTCAGGCTGAGAAGCCAAGTGGGTTTTGCAGGAGGAAGATCCCCTGGACTGAACCCCACTGAATATACAGCTTTTGCAGCACCACCTTTGACCACATAGTTAAGATTCAAATTAAACACCTGGGGTTTGTTATCCTTGCCATGCATCTCTTTTAGGAGCCAGGTAGGCTGGGTTTCTTGCACGTGGTACATTCTGACAATAGCTCACTTAGTGGTTTGTTTTCTCTTTTCTGTAAGGCTGTTAGCTCAGTTCAGTATAACCAAGAGGTTTGGGTGAGTTGCATAAAGCATGGATAAAACTACTGCTACCAATCACAGTCAGAGGCTGATCAAAGCCAACATTCATTAACTCTGAACACAAAATTGTCTGAATCCATCAGTAACTGCAATGGTGCCTAATTAGAGAAGGCATTGCCTGTTTCAAAAGCCATGCTATCTAGCTGGACCATTGAGCAGTAGAGAAAAGTAAAGAGTAGCAAAATCTCATATGAAGGAATTAAAAAAGGACAGTGATTTCACTCTTTATGCATGGCACAAGTTATTATCTCAAACAGTGACATCAATAATAGGGGCCTTTATTTAGATAGTGCTGAGCTTCAGCAATTCCCATTCACTTTAGGTGGAATTGAGGGTGCTCAGCAGGACTGAAAAAAACAGTGACCAGATAAACATTGTAGTGTGTGGTCCAGGAAGCTGGAGAGTGCCTGGAGAAAAAGGAAGAACCATAATTAAATACAAACCTAATGGAACACGGACAGCCAGGATCCTGTGTTCTCCCCAGTAGCACTTTTACCAGAGTGAAATGGAGCAACAATAATCTAAGCACTATTTCATCTAGTCCTCCTTCCACATAAATAGCCTAGGAAAAATAACAGTGAGGCTATCAATTCTAGGTAGGAAAGTGCATTGATAGAAACCTAAACAATAGTTTTATTTCAAATCAGAAATGAAGAGATATTCAGAACCATTTGTCACATACTTTCATTGATATAAACTTTTTTTTACATATGTTGCTTCTGCTCTTCTGCATTTGACCTCTGACTACTCCAGCAAACCAGTTCCACTAGCATGAACATCTAGGAAAAATAAAGGGGTTTCAACGACTTGTGAAAGTCCCCCTGAGCTGTACATCAGACTGTAAGATGGTAATTTCTAATGGTGGGAGAGGCTGGCTGGGGCTCCCTGCTAAAGCCCACCAGCAGCAGGCACAGCACTTGCTGGAAATGGTTAAGTGTGCTCCTGTGTGGGCCTGGAGCAGGTGGTGCATTATCCCAGCAGGGTCAGGACACTGCAGCTCCCTGGCACAGTTCCCCCTCCTGGAGTCACCAGCAGCCCTGATGCTGAGCTCACAGGGCCAGAACAGGCAGAGAGTGCCCCATGCAGCCTGGGGCAGCAAACCCAGAGGCACCTAAAGCTGGGAAGAAGGCATGAACTGACTGTTATTTTATTGGGTTTGCTGCAAATAGAGCAAAGCCCCAAGGAGGAGCTGAGTTTTCAGTCTGTTTAGTATAGTTTCCTTTTAGAGACTATTAGGACAGGCATCTGCTCCCAGTTCCAGCTCCCAGCCAGTGAGGGAACGTGAAGAGCAGCACCTGACTCGTGCAACTAATCAGATGGTGAATATTTACAGCACACTGTTTACAATGCAAACAATCAGCAGCCCAAGCACTGCTCCATGAAGAACACTGCAAATAATTTCAAGCAACAAAGCAACATGAGAAAATGCCTATCTGTTCTCAGACAATTTGTGAATAAAATAAATTACTCCCAACCTCACATAATTTCAGGTCTTTCAGGAACTTTGCCACCAAAGTCAATGACAATT
>NC_136664.1:14436070-14438570 GCF_903797595.1 Erithacus rubecula | reverse complement strand
CACATGTATTTTCCAATTCTGGGGCAAAGCCCCAAAACTTCCTACCCTCAAAATGCAACAGCAGCCATGTGGAAAGGTGCCAGAGAGCTGTGAGAAGGGACTAACCCTGCCTGCCCCTGCAGCTCCACTCACCTGCTCCACAATGGACCATGAGAATTTTATCTTTTGCATAATGTCTCCTATACTAATTTTGCCCCTTTCCAATGCAGAAATTTCAGAGCCTTAGCAGTGCACAGGTGATAGCTTCATTCAGAAAAATGGTAGATTTTGCTTCTTTTCCTGGGTCTCAGAAAATCTACATTGTTGAGTAACTTGTTACTGAATCAGGCACTTATTGTATGTACAGATTACATAAACAAGAAGGTCAATTTTGTTTCAAATCTATATGAATATGGTTCTGGGACTGAATTAACTACTGATTGAAAAGTTATACATTTTCAGCTAGCTAATCATATTTTATTTCACTGCATACAGACAGAAGTGCAATGAAATTAGCTGTTTGTTTGTACATTCTGGAAAATGTTTTAACTTCAAGACTATAGAAAAAAGATAGGAAAAATTATTATATGTTCAGGTGAGATTGCAAGGGTAAAAGTAAGCAGGTGATAACTGAGCACAGCTTAACAGACACTGAGTTGATTTATCCTTATTTTTGACCATGCTTTTCCTTTCCTCAAATTGTGCTCACCCTTCCTCTATCATGAATTTACAGTTTTTCATGGCATAAAAACAATCCCCGAGAGCCACTGTTGCATTTGGCAATCCAGTACTGAAATACAAAATACTTTGTTGAGCTTTTCTCACACCAACTAACTGATAAGAATACACAAAGTAACACTACTAATTTTATGGAGAGAAGTTATTTTACATAATTTTGGTTAAAATACACATTGCCATATAATATTTATCTACAACCACTGAATTCTTCTTCAAGACAGGTGCTTAGTATGTGTACTGCAAACATCCCAATAAACCAGAATTACTGTTTTTGAAGACAGCCATAGCTGCAAAAGGGTATCCAGGATTATGAAACATTTGTCTGTGGGAGGGGGGAGGGTAGTGGTACTTCCACGATCCCTTATTGTTCTATCATATCTAATCCTCAGTACTAGTGCCCATAATGATTCCCAACTGGTAGATGAACTACTTTGAACATCCCTGAAGCAGAATTGCTACCCACTAATGTATCAGTTAAATGTTAGAAGACTCCTAACTCCCCCATCTGTGTTTTACCTCCCCAGAGGGTAAATACATTGAACAGTGATTCCCTTGCCTGGCACACACTTTCTAAACCTTACTGGCAATGGTTGTGATTTCCAGTCCAAGCAGCTTTGCAGTCAAAATCACCAGTTTTATATGCTGCAGGGAACTAAACACCTACCTTATTAAAATACTGCCCTCAAAACACACTGCAGTTATGCATTGCCACTGTAATTGTTACCAGTGTAGTGCTGATAATATTATGGATTACAGCTAATATCAGGCTACTGAATTAGTATGTGACTACCTTTTATAGTTAACTTCAGGAAATTTATTGGAATTAGGATTTTTTTTTTTTAGGAGCAATGTCTGTAAAGAGTAACTGAAGACACACAGAACACTGTAGATTTACTGAGCTAAAGGGGAGAAACTGAAAAAAAAACACAAACCCAAACCCAAAAAACCAATCCCACCATTCAAAAAATCCTCAAAACATTAAAAAATATTCTGTTCTCTTCAGAACTAGACACATAGCCTGCACTCATAAAAATACAGCTTATTTTCAATTGGTTGTGAGAAGTTGATAGATCTAAGTGTACAGCTAAAGGCTTTGGATAAGGCTTGAAGGACAAATATCATATATTTCTGCTTTTCATTTCATTTGCAGTTTATCCACACCCTTCTACTTTTTCTCATTACAGACAACTTGCCTTTATTTTTCTTCTGTGTCCACTTGTCTAATACTGGGAGAGTGCTATCACCAGCTGCACCCCGATGTTTATTAATAATACCTCAATAAAATAATAATAAAGTCTAATTGAGAATTGCTTTTATCAACTTTGCTATATTGCCATCTATCTGAAGTTCTCAACAGCAAAGATTTAAATGTTTCATTTTATTTTTAACTTTCTCTCTTCCACATTTCAGTAATGTCAGGCAAAGAGGTATGGTTTTACTATCTGAACGAATCATGGTGTAGAATAATTTATGACTTAGGCTTGGGCTTTCAGAAAAGCTATTTCAAATCTTTGCTTTCATTTGGTTGTATCAAAACTACTCAAAATAACAGCAGTGGTTTCTTGAAACTAGAATATGTTAACTGTTCCTCAATATTTTAGTACTAATGGGTTATATTTATTTGCTAGGAAACTTTGTGCAGCTCCCTGATCTTAATATACTGAACAGCTGCCACTGTTACACTGGGGTTTTAAATTTCTTGCCCCAAAAAAACTTTAAAAAAAAAAATGCACAAATACAAGACAGAGAGGCAAACATTTTGTTTAATCATCCATATATTAAT
>NC_136664.1:14403570-14426070 GCF_903797595.1 Erithacus rubecula | reverse complement strand
CACATGTCTAGGGAGAGGGGAGAGACATCAACACACTCTGGGCTCAGGAGAGATCCTTTAACCTCTTTGCCTTGGTTTCTCCATCTGCAAAACAGGGTAAAAATGAGACCTTAGTAAATATTATAAAACATTGTAATTCAAAGTAAAATTTTGAGTTAACAGCATTAGAAACACGTAACTACTTTCTGTTTTTGTCTGTCTGCAAAATTTGGAGCATATGTGCTGTACCAATATTAGCATGTCTTCACAGTCAACATCTAGAATGAATGCTTAAATATTCATTGACTTCAAATTTCAAATTGAAGTTTGAATTGACATTCATTCTGTAGATGTAACAGCATCAACCATTAATCAGGGAATAGAAATAATACCACTCAATTTATATAATCTACATACTGTGGTCAAAATGTATACTTCTAGATATATAATCTCAAAATTTTAAAGTATTAGCTGCTTAAGTAGATCATGTGGTATGTCCCCTCCCTCTTCTAACTGGCTGATTTATGTAACTGAGCAACCAAACAAAAATTCTGAGATGTATGTTCAGCTGTAGCATTCACAATTTACATTGTGTATTGAATCAAGTAAATACGTAACTCATACAATCAGGGAACAGAAGAAATAACATGATTTAGGTAACCAGCTATGACTATAAATTTATAAATAATCTAAACAAAAACTCTACGAATAAAGATTTTTAAAATGCATTATTCACTGTGGAGTTCTGTAATACTGAATAAATACTTTCCACATTCACGAAAAAAGAAAAAATCCAAAATTTACCTAAGGAGTCACTGAGACTTGTTTGTTCAGATCTACCTACCCAGTTATTCTTCCCTTCCTTCCTCCCCTTTAAACTACACCTATATAAATGGAAATTCAAAGCTTATAGTTTCTAATGCACTGTCTTTGTGGATTAGTTAATTTTTAGGCAAGTTACAGGAGTATCTAATGCAAACATTTACATTTACTAAAAGGGGGGAAAAAGAAATATGAAGTTACCAAAATCATTATAGCCATTATTTGAACAGAACATTTCAACCCTGCTGAATGCTTGCATTCTTTCAGCTCTGTCCTTCTGGTATCTTTTCCAGACCTTATTTTTAACTACATTCATACAGATACCATTGACCAGCACAACAGTCACTAAGTGCATTTCTTCCCTGAAATTGCTTTGCGTTGCCCAATATTTTGCACTTCCCAAATAATTCCCTGCTTTTCTCAACTTTTTGGTTATTGTACAGGTTTTAGAAGTCTTAATTTTCAGGGAAATTTACTATGGTAAAGAACAAGAAAAGAAAGGAGGAAACACAATTTAAATCAGCTTGTGTCTTCTACTCAAGCTCCAATTCAAACTCTGAAAATGCAATCTCCAGATAAAGATAAAAGCTCCATGTTATGTCTCTGTAAACCAGAACACAACTGGCACTTAGCAAGTTGTCCTGTCTGCTGATAGGAACAGCATGGATGAATCTGGCCAGTCCACTTGCACTTCCCTTTCTGAAACCAGTAATAAAGTTTGAGAGGGGTTATTTTTAAAGCAGCTCTTAGAGTGTTCCAGCTCACTACTGCCAGCTTCAGATCTCAAATGCAATTTGATTTATAATTACATTTTAAAAACTAGCATTAAAATAACATTAGAGGGGTCATAATCTGAACTTTTTAATAGTTAGGCACGTAGCATACATTTAGAAATGGATCTCCAACAGGATTCATCTGGAACATATTGTGACTGGAATTCCTTCCTTCAACCATTTCAGTACTCTGCTGAAGCTGGTGTGCCAAGAGTCCATGGTGAGCCCTGTATTTCAGCATTGCTTCAACTGGAAGCAGACTGAAATACACTGCTGAACATTGGCTAGTCAAAGTCTTTTCTTGCATAATAGTCAGGCCCATGTTTGTAAACACCAGTGGATGAGAAAGTGCTGGAGAATCTGGAATTAGGCCTCTGCACTGAAAAGACACGTGTTAGCATCCCTTGAAAAATCCAGTTGGCTCTATTGCTGTTGAACCTTGAAGCCACTTCAATTTTCTTGGCCTGTGTGGCACAGAATGATTTGAGGGCATTGACCACTTTGAGTAGTTCCTAAAGGCCAAGTTCTGTTCATGCCAGCCAAAACTCATGTGCAGTGAAAAAGCAATGTTCCCAACAACTGCTCCTACCTGTCCTCCCAGCTGTGCAAATAACTTACACAGGCATTCAGGGAACCTGTGCCTGCACCTCCTGAACACAAGAGGGGCTTCAGGTGGGGCACAGGCTCCTTGCCAATTTTGCCTTGTTCTTCAAGTCCAACATTTTGATAAGAAAACTTTCCAACTAATCACCTCTGCACTGGTACCTAACTACAATTTCAGAGGCAAAAGGCAGACAAGGAATTCAGTTTCTGAATACTAGTGCTGAAGTAAATGAGCTAGTAAAAAAATAAAAAGCCTGTGCCTTAAAACCAAGTCTGAAATTTTATAGGCTTTTACTCCATAATTTGTACTTGAGCCTTCTGTTATTTTTAAACAAATCTAATTTCTTACAGCTGTGAAATTTACATTTTAAGAGTGTCTAGTGGCCATGTGCATTAATTACTTTATTGTAATATTTTAATGAGTTTGGGGTTCAACTCTGAAAGAATCCCTGCTTCCCCACAGAATTACACTAGAACCTGATTCAATCACAACTTCACACACCCTGGTCCAAACCCTGATGGACTTGCACAATATTTTCAGTTGTCTTATGAAATCACTTATGAACTTTAAAACTGGCTCTAAATTTTAGGACTTCTCACCAAACTAGCATTTCCCCGATTCAGGAGCAGAGCTAGGCTTTGAGGAGGTTTGTATTTAGAGCTGAACTTGCTGGCTGAGCCTCATCTCAATGAAAGGAGGTAGCAAAATGCAAAGTTTAGCTGTGACAGTTAACATTTGGGCCAGTCTTGTTCAAAACAACACCCAATGATGCAATTGCTTCCATCCCAGCATATAGGACATAAAAACATACAGGGCTAAAAGACTAACCTCCCTAAGGAGCATCTAAATTTACCAGGGCACATTGAAATGCACTACTGGAAGATTTCAACCTTTGTAAAAAAACCTGAAAAGTGCTGCAGCATCCGTACTCCTGCCATGGTATCCCCTTTATGGATTTTGGTGGTTTGTGTCACACTAAATTATTTCTTCTTCATCCATGAGTGTGTGGTGGGACATAAGTAAAATGAACCTGTTTTTTCAAGTAGTTATCCATAAGAATTTAGTGCCTGTCCTTGCACTGCTGCAGGTGCAAGTGCTCATCTCAAGACATTGAGGCATTGAGGCAGGAGCTTGCAGACCATTGAGGATCTCTAGAATTTGAACTGAAGAGATAAACCTTCATACAACATCCAGTGCACTTTAATTCTCTACAAATAACTAAAGATGCAAATCCATAACACACTGAACAATGGGTTCAAGCACAAATACAGATAAATGCAGGGAAAGTGGGACTGACTGTGTTTAGCTGACTGTGATAACAGTAAGAGGTTCATCAGCTGTCAAGTGCCACCACACACACTGCACCCAGAGTCATGCTTGCAAATCTGACCATTTTTGTCCCCAACTCTCACCTCTCTTGGCTAGGGCAAATGCAGAATTGCAACTTCACTGAACTACCCAGCTTTTAAAAAAGCATGTTTTTAAACCACTTACAATAAGAGCAACAGTTATTATTCAGTACATGCTTTTTATCAGATTGAAGATAAACTTTATTATAACTGGTGGAGATGGTATCAATGATTTGTGGTCTATGTGAATTCTGTAATGAGAAATGGTAATCTGTCTTGGGGCAAACAATATTGTTCTGTTTACTATGCAATTAGCAATATTAAGTCAAGATTCTATAACTGATAGCTGAAAATAGGGGAGGTAGGAAGAAACTGGAAGCACTGGGAGCTGTCACAGGACAATTATCTGAGGTCTATAAATTATTTACGGTACTTTAGCCTGACATTCCCTCTCATCCTCCAAAAATCTTCCTCAGTGCTCCAGAGATGTTCACTGTAAAAGTATCAAGACTGTCAGCAGTTTGGGGCAAAGCCAGAATCTCTCCTTGTTGTGAATACTGAACATACAGTATAGTGCAGGAACTTCATTTTCAGAAAAGAAGGAATAAAATAACAAAAAATCCCTCCAAGAAAAAGAGTTTTACTTTGAAATAATGAACCAACAAACATGACAAAAAGAGGCGAGACCTAACATCCAATTCCTGGCATATCTGATGTGAAATAAAGACAGAGTGTTTCCCCTGCATTTAATCTTTTCTTTAATTTTATAAACTGAGTCGCACACCTTTGTGTGACCAAAACACTGCATTTCTTGTTTACTGTTAGATCAGCCTTAAGCTACTACCATATGGAGCTGGGAACACCACAGACAGAGCAGGAACAGTCCTTAACTAATGGTCAGAGTAAATTGTGTTGGGAGTCAAGTGGGGCCACTCTCAAGTGGCTGGTTAAGAAAAGGCCTGACCTATAATGGAGCTTCTGTGTAAAACAATACATTTTTTACTTTACATTGTAAAGGACAGAACCATAAGTATGATCAGCCACAGAAATTTCACAGCCTTTTTCTAGTCTGTTCCTTAGCTGCACATATGCAGTCCA
The DNA here is from genome assembly GCF_903797595.1 of Erithacus rubecula. Lineage (NCBI taxonomy): Eukaryota > Metazoa > Chordata > Aves > Passeriformes > Muscicapidae > Erithacus > Erithacus rubecula. The sequence goes on along the minus strand of NC_136664.1, from coordinate 14,421,445 downwards.
GCCCTTTTGGCTCTGATTCTGCAGCAGTAAGAATTTTGAGATTACCTCAATGGGAACTCAGACAGAGCTACAGCACTGAGCTTTCACAGCAAACGAGCAAGACCTAGAAAGTCCTCTCCTTGCTAAACTGATCTTAAAAAAAAAAAAATTAATCAAATGATTGCATTCTTAAAGTAGCCAATTCCATTTGTAGCTCTCTGGAAATGTGATGCTCCACAGAGGGCTCCATTGCACCCAGCAGGCAAAAGCCACAATTAAGGCAGCGTGACGCAGCAGCGCTCTGGCAAGCAGGGTACCCCAAGGAAGTGACTGCTCCTGGCAGCCTCACAGCCCCTCTGTGCACCCCTGTTCCTTGAGGATCAGTGCCTGAAATTCCCACACACCACTGAATAACATCTGGCTGATCCAGAAGATTAGCAGCTTATTCCACCTTTGTTCTCTGCCTTCTTTTAGGATGAGCCATGAATGACGGCACAGCAGGCAGAACCCTACAGCACAAAAGCTAACAAAACTGTAGAATGTTTTAAGGAATGATGTAAAACTTAACAGAGAGTTATGGAAAGGTATTCCCACACAGAATCTCTGTATAAATCCCAATGCTACATGGAGGGGCTCTCAAATTCACTTGACTTTCCTGAACAGTGCAAGGCAAAATCAGCATCAAATGACTGCAAGAGCAGCCTCTTTAAAACTGATAAAAGTACAAACAGTTTTAATGAAGTGTGCAGTAAATTTGAGAGGTTCCTTTGCACAAAATAACACTGAATCAGAGTTTCACAGCAATAAAACAAACACATACTGTAAAAATAAATGGGAGGAAAAAAAATGATAGAGTATAAAACTTCATCTTCCTGTACATAACATCTCAATGATTGGCGGAAGTTACACACAAACTTCTATTTTTAAAAAATCCACTCTTTGGAGGAAAAAAATGCTCAATAATTGGTGCTTTTAGGGCTTCATTTATTTTTCTGAGAAGGTCCTGGGTCGGGTCATTCTTCATCACTATTGTTCAAAATTTATTCCCAGATTAAGAACTTCTCCTACACTAATAAACAGGTATATTAATTTTCTCCAGAAAGCAATTTTTTTCTTTCAGTAATTAGCCTACTTAAATGTTTTAATGGAACTACTGGCATACAATAGCAAAAAAGGTCCTCTGACCATAGTATAAAGTGAGAGATGAGATTTCTAAAAATTTTGTATGAAGATGGTCTAGGATTGACAAAAACAGACAACTATAAAACTATCATTAAAGGTCATAAATTAGGTACTCTCTTAAATGTAATTCAATCATTCACTGTTATAGGAGCTTGATTCTATTAGTTGTCCTATGCATTTTACAAAACAGAACTCCATTAACATTATTCACTTATAGCTTCCCTCTATAAGTGGATATTCTGCTCAACAGGCTTTAAATAGATTTTTTCCCCCTGAAATTGCTATTAAGCATACTTTTACTCAAAGGGAAAAGTAGGCATAGGATTATGCTTGTACTTCATGCAAAGGATACATTTTCAGCAATCAGAACCACATTCCTATGAAGTAAAAATACTCTATATAAGCCGATTGTTTCTATCCTTCCTAACCTTGCTCAATAAGGACTCTATTCTGATCTTTTGGGTTACACACAAGTTTTCCAATTTGGCTGAATAAAGGTATCTTGTTGGGCAGCTTCCTGAGCATATTCTGTGTCTTGAATTATGACCTTGGCATGTTCAAGGTGGATCTCAATTATAAGATGGTGCTCAGAGAAGAAAAAAGTACTTCATTTAAAAAAAATTTTTTTAAATAATCTGGATTTTCTTTTTTTTTTTACCTTCTTCAGTTAGGGAATACATTATAGAAGTCATGATTTTACATACCTGACATTAGAGAAACACTAAGATTTTAAACCTTGATAAAGTGACCATAGCACATATATAGCCACAAGATTTTTTTGAGCAATCTGCCTAACCTGTATTTACATTTCAGCCACAGAAACATCTACTGTAGATCATACACCTCTGATTCCATGTTGATTTTCCAGTGAGTGTTTGAGTGCCCTCACCTCTCACTGCTTAGATGACTCTGTTCTGCACATGCAGAGGGGCATTGTGCTGGGCCAAACCACAGATCCCACAGGCAGTCCCAAAGGATTTTGGCCACCCTGCGATGCCGAGCCACATGCCAAAATAATCTGACACACCACCAGACTCTGACCCATTGAGGTGCTGGAGCTGCAGCAGCACAATCTCTACATAAAATATGCATATGCTGAGAGCCAAATCCTCCTTCAGCTGGTTACCATATTCTGTGTTCATGTCTTACTGCTTAAAGCAGGACACATGGCAGAAATCCTACACTGCTGTTCTTCTCATTTGCCATACCAATCCCAGATAATCAAGTCAGGGCAGACACTCTTTTCTCAGAGGAATGGGTTGAATTTCATCTGACCACTGAACTTCTTGCACTTGAGGTTCTAATTTTCTTCTGGTCTTAGCCCATTTCTGTCTTGCTCTGGCACACACTGCCCTAGTAAGTACATTTATTACCTCAGTAATTCCTCTGAGGCCTGTCTTACTTTCACTTTATATCTGGACTCACATAAGCATCTCCCCATTTTACAAGGAAACATTTATTAGCCTCTGATAGGAGCTTCCTGTTCCACGCTGCAGAATCCCATTGTGTGTTACTGTTCAAAAGCAGGCTAACAAGCTGCACCCCTGGGGCTCTCACCCACGGGGTCTGAGCGCTGGCTGTGCAGCACAGCCATGGAGAGGGCATGGAGGGGCACGACCAGGCATTCCAGATCCTCTTCCTGGCCTGTTTACAAACCTTTACTCAGCAGAGTTCCACACACAGAGTCAACAGGAGCCCTTGCACACAGTGACTTCTCACCAACTACCAGCAATGCGTGACCCCACAATTTCTAGGGTGCCCCATCCACGCTCCTTGTTCATGCCCTTGGGAGCAGTGCAGAAAAGACCTGTGAAAGTCTCCTTCACCCAAGGATTCCTCAACTATGAGGTTGATTTTATTACTTTGGGACACTTGAACAGTAGAGGGTAAGCCTATTATATCATAAAAACAGGGATTTCTGCTGTAATTCTTCCAGTTCACAGCTAATTATCTTACTTGAGAGCTGGTCATGGAATTTTTTTCCAGGTAGTTGTGGAACATCACTGCATATTCTAGGTCCACTCTGCAAAAATCCTCAGTGTAGCAGCTATTTGGTAAAGTTGGTCCTGTCCAAAAACTGTCCAGTGTACTACAGTGTTATACAGGAAACTTTGGTCATAATCCCCCCCCCGCCACAGCACAGACATATCATCAGAGGAGGTAAAAAAAATACAATTGCTAGAAAATAAAACTACATGGATTTGCCCCAGCTGGAGGTCTGGACCCACCCTAAGGACATGAAAAAGATTTCAATGCACAGTCTATTTTGCTAGAAACCATGTGAAGTCTCTCATCCACATCAGCCTGCTATTTTTTTACTTCTTTGGGAGCAGACAACATTCGCATTCAGCTGCTCACTTATAAATAAAAAACATTTTTACATGGGTGGATTGGAGTGGCCTCTTTTTTCCCCCCTCTTTCGGTTCCCATTATTTTATATATTACACACATGTTCTGTCAGCGAAGCTCACTTTGTTATCTGAAACATCTGTGGTACCCTGCTGTGGAGAAGGCCAACACTGCTGCTGCTGCTGCTGCCTGTCTTTATTAGCCACTGATTTGCTGATGTCGTCCTCCGACGGCTCCGCTTGGCCTCCGCAGCGCCGGGGCTGCAGGCACAATGTGGGGCTCTGTCACCTGCCAGAGGGGTCCTGCAGGGTCACAATATGGCACTTACCCTCTATAGGAGGGTATGGAACCAAGGTTTCCTGTGGGAGTTCACTGGTGTTTGTGTTTCTAAAGACATCTCTGTGAATTTATCTGCAGCACCATTGCAAGGAGGCACATCCTGTCAGAATGAAAGGAACGCCCACCTGATGCTGATCTCTCATGAGATCAGGCTGTTGAGCAGCCATAGTATTTTCTCTTTTTTTTTTTCTTATTTTTACTTGGATTGATCTCCTTTAACCTTATTTTCAATTGCATTTTACAGTTATAGTCATGACATAATGCTCAGTCCTGTGTAACTCCCTGGGATCTACTGTGGCTGAAAAGATTATTAGCTGAGGTATATGGATTTCTTATGGAGTCAAGACAAGTTTTTAAAAAGTCAACTTAGATACGAAAATATGTATATGCTTCTTAAATAACCTATGTATAGATAAGATATTCAGGTCACCTGATAGAAAATGAAGCTATTTCTATGTATTTTATACATGTACTTTTTGTGCAAGCAATAGCACTTCAGTAAAACCAGATTAACCATTTCCCCTCTGAAAAATCAAAGCCCTCTTCATATGGATTTCTTATGCAACAGATGAGGGGAATATACATTCCATAGAAGAATTTGAGAGATGATTGTTAAACCACAAAACTTAACAAGAACATTTAGGGGAAGATGCAAGAACAACTCACGAAAACACTCACATGGACCAGATTTCCAGCTGATGGCATTCCTTCTGTGGGTCTGCTGTTTTAAGAAACTGCTCTCTAATACAAAGGTAAGACAATAAGAAGTTAAAAGGCACTTCCTTTCCTTTTCTTAAAAAATCTATTTATCGATGACATAAAAATCTGAGCTGAGTTCTGAGTCCCTTAGGTACACTCAAACTGGCTTTCTTGTAGATTTTTCACATCTCTCAAGGACTGGGAGCCTGGTATGAAGAATAATTATGGTATGGGAGCATCACGTGGCTGCTGTCACATATCTTTTACATGCAAGTCAGTGTGCATATGTGGCCAATTCAAGATTCCAGATTGAAGACTGATGTGGAGATAATTATAAATGAAAATAAAACACAGCTTTTGAAATAACACCCTGTTTTCTTTACAAAGCAATTGATCACCTAACCCCAGAAGGAAGGTTCAAAAGTTACTATTTAACAAAGTGCTAGTAGCAAGCAGCTTGCTATATCTTTCAGGATCAAGGCCATGATGACAAGGATAGAGAATCAAGAAAATAAATGCCACAAAGACATCTCTCCCCTCCTCAACCCCCTTTTGCTTGGAGCATTACTTACTTTCAAATTTGATTTGTTTGTATTACATGGCTTTAGTGCCACAAAACATCTAAACTCTGTGCAGAAACAGGAAGGGTATTTACATATTTAAAATCTGAACCTCATTTCCTATTCCCTGAAAATAACTGAGATGTGATAGCACTGGTCTCCAAAATAATTTTTAGATTCCCTACTAACAACTTGCAGTAGAAGAAGATTCAGAACTGCTCCCTGGTCAGTTCATCTTGTTTTGCCAGACCAGGAACTAATCAGAGTCACAGGTTGTTCCCCCTGCTCCAAGCATATCCTCAGAGAGATAAAAAATGTACTGGGACACTGTTGCTACTGCTGCCACTTGCTGAGGATTGTCTAAAGAAGGTATTTCAAATCCTCTGGAGGCCAGGGAAGTCACAGATGTTTTCCACTACCAGAGGAGTACAAAGTACCTGAGCAACAGCAAAGATCTGTTCTTAAATTTACACGATAGCTCTTATTTGGAGGAAAGTGCAAGGAAGGAATAAAATTAATGTATATGCATAAACAAGTCCAAAAGTTGGAAGATGAACTGAAAAGTCAATTATCTTTATAAATTTTAAAACTACAAACAGATTCAAGCAGGACAGTTTTCGATCCTTCTGCAGGACATATGTACAAGATAGAAAAAGACTTTACATAAAGAAATACGCGAAGGTGAAGTGAAGATATTTATGGTAGTGGGGAAAAGAAAAAAATTAGTGCAGTGTTATGTTGGAAAGATAGTAATTTCTCTTTTACCCTTTGTGTATGTCACCGTCTATTGTTACGCAGTTTTTTTAACATTCATCTGAATATTTCATCCATGGAAAAATTAGTCCCAGCATCTTTTTTTCTGAATAATGTTTGGCGGTCATTGCTTCACAACTGCAAACAATCCCTTATTGCTATTGAGTGCTACAGACAGGCTTGTTTCATGCTGGAGGTTAGAATCTGATCCTAAGTCCATTAAATCACTGAGTCTTTTTAAAGTTTAATCTTGAGAGGATTTGAGTTATAAACAAAGGACACTATACATGGGGAAAGAAACAACAGAAAACTATGAACTTATGACATTAATGCAACCTCAAGTTCAAATTTTGTGTGTGATTTAGCAAGAAAATTCTGAGCTTTCAGCAGCAGCACATACACCCTGGCATGTGGGCAAAGCTAAACCGAGCATTGATGCTCACATCCAAAACACACATATGGATCCTATTTTACTATAGACGTGATTCTTCATGTGCAAAACATGTGTCTGACTGGTTTTCTTTGGCCTTTTAAGATCTGTTTCTTTTTCTCTGGTGGGGGCAGGGAACAGAGAAATAAATAAACAATTTATGTGGTTCTTGAATATACATTATCTATGAAGAGAACAGCCTGGGATTCAAGAGCAGGTAAAAAGTCTGGACTTCGGCTAAAAGTATTAATTTCAGCAAACAACCAAGTGCCAACAGAGAGAAACTTAGTCCACTCTCAGCTTCTGCAACACACTAATCTATCCAATTCTCTAATTGCTAGATAGGAAAGGGAAAAAGGGCTCCAGATGCTAATAACTTGGAAGTGGTAATTAGAGGAGTCCGCATTACTGCTGCGAGACTCCCATCTTCCCTTGATTACTGGAAAGAAATTTTTTTCCAGTGGGTCTCCTTCTCACTTCTAAAACAAGCAGCACTTCTGTGTTCCTAAGCCCCATCTCTGTGTCACTAAACACATCAACAGGAATTTTATTGGGACCAGAAAACTTTCTCTACTTTCCTTAACACTGGAGGATGCTTAGTTTCCCATAAAAATGTAGGAATATATCCACAAGCTTATAAGGTGACCTAACAGGAAAGTAACACAAGCCCCAGCTTTTAGCTACACAAGATGAAAATTGCCTTCTGCAGCCCTAGCCTGAGTGTGACAGAGAACAAGAGAGTCTGCTTCCCTTGTTTCAAAGGGTAACAAATATCTTTAAAGGCTTCTTGAGCATTTATAATCTCTGGGATCACAGAGACAAAGTAAGTCTGGAAAGGGTCTGAACATCGCATGAGAAAGTAAAAGGAAAAATACACTTATCACAAAGAGGGAATGCATTTGTATTATTATATTGAAATAGCACAAGGCTGCAATGACAGGCTATAAATTTTTCTCTTGGACTGTAACCAATATTTTCCATTTCAAGTAACAACAGTGTAAGAAAGAGCGACTCAGAATTAATAGGAATTACAGACATAAATTGGTAGGTACTTAGGTGAAAAAGAACCTCAAATTCAGCTGCTGTTAAAGGAGAAAAGGTTAACTAGCCCTGTGGGCAACCCTTGGACCCATTTATACTGCTGACAAAGTGACCAAGGAGGTATGCTTAAATTTTAAAATGATGCCCATCTTTATAATTCTCAGATTCATACCCCAGAATGTTACAGTGAATTTTTGGCACTGAAAAGCATCTTGTTTTTATATCTGAAATTTAACATTAAACATAACACTAAAGCTAATCTATGATACCAGATAATAATAGCAGTGATAGTAACTACTATCTAGTGGTTCTGCAGTGATGAGAATTAAGTTACAGAAATTTCTCACTTCTACTTTTTCTGATTTGATATGTCATTTCATTAAACAACCATGAATTATTGAATACTAATAATTTTAAATCAGTGATGTGCCTTAAGATACACACTTACAGACTATTAGTATTTTTCTTAACCATTTTGTTGCTGTAACTGGCAACTAAAACAGGACTGGGCTGCAAGGCTGTTAGCCAAAGCCAATGTACATTAGCAAGGCTGGGTCCACAGGATGAACAATCTCTTCTCTGTTTTAAGACTCAATCCTACATTTGGTCTGGTACATCTAAATCCATAGGATTTTCTAACAGGTCCATCAAACCTTGAGAGATAAGCCTTAAAACTGAAACTAAACCTGACAAGTCCTCTTTTTTCCACATTATACAGACTTCTAAAAAGAGAAGGACTGCAATATTGTAAAAATAAAATTAAATCAATGCAAAGTGGCTTAGCACAGGTGTTGCTGTTATTGTGCTCTCTTTGGAAAGCCCACACATTCAGCACACCTTCAATTCACACACCCAGCTGTGTGAGGTGGTGGGCTATTGTTAGTTTACAGGTTTGCAATAAAAACCATGAAGTAATATTGGCAAGCTCAGGAGCATTTTTTTTTTCCCTTATGATGTCTCCCTGCATCTATTTATCTAGTTCTCCTTGCTTTGTTTCTGCTTTTATATTCAGCATATTCAAAAAAGGGTCAGGAGAGGTTTTAAAGATGTAATGCCACGCTCAAGCCTTTTGAACACTAAGAGAAAACCTCAAAAGGTTCACGCATAAAGGAACAAAGATATAAGGATAGCTTTGAACCTGAGGGGCTCTCTCACTGCAAGCAAGTGCATTGCCAGCATGTCACAGGTGTACACCACATGAGCAAGTGAAAAAATAAAATGCCTTTGTGAAGGGGTGTGATGCTGACGGGTCCGAGTGCAGAATGCATTAATCCCAGGGCGAAGGCGTGCATCTGTTAGAGATTTATGTAGCTCCTACTAGTAGTTTGTACAGATATCTGAGCAGGTGAACGTCAACAGCTTTGAAACCATATGTTAAAGGGAGGCTGGGAGAGGCTAGGGGAAGGCCACCAGGGGAAGGCCACCAGGCATTCTGTGTCTGACAGGAGCGAGCATGGCCCGGGGTAGTTCGCACTCTGGCCCAACCCCAGGCTCCTGCTGCCTGAGCTGGGGGACACTGGGGCAAACAGAGAAACAGAGTCTCCCTCTCTTTTCCCCCTCCATGAACAAGAGATGCTAAATGTGACCACACAATGGCAATTTTCTTTCATGTCTCTTTAATTTCTGTCTTTTTTTTTTTTTTTTTTGGTTGGTCGGTTTTGTTTGGGGGTTTTTTTTGTTGGTGTTTTGTTTTGTTTTTCAGTGGGTTTGTGTTTGTGGTTTTTTGTTGCGGGGTTTTGTGGGTTTTTTTGTGGGAGGTAAGTATAATTTTTTTAAATAGATTCAAAAAGTTTGTTTTACGGAGTTGTATTAAAATAATTTTTAGACATTGGCTTTAGTTTGTTGGAAGAAGACAGAGTGAAGATCTTCGTCTCCTGGTGGCTACAGGAACACACTACAGCAGGGAAGAGCCAAGTCCTGTTATTTTGTTATAAACCAATAAATTGGTTTATTCTTGTTTTTATATATTAACTCTGAGACACTCGGGTTTGGGAATGACATGGATCAGAACCTGGGTCATCCCATTTCCTAGAACAGTCTCCTGACCAGCAGACTGCACTCCTGGTAGGTACTTGTGTAAGTGCAGTTGAATCCTGCCTGTTTTCAAAAGGAAAAAAAAAAAAAAAAATTAGCTTTAAGAAAAACAATGCACTTTCAAAAAGTGACATTTTGTCTATAATGTTTAGTTACTCTACTAAATATCCTCAGCAAGGAACTGTGAGAATTCATTCATCTTTGAATGAATTTATAAAACCTGCTGAGAGGTCTCTGGCTGAAACATATGAAATTTTTTATGATTAGCACAGAGTACTAGAATACAAAAATTGTCAGTTTATACACCCCTTTAACCTAGACCACTCAGTTACTCCTACCATACATGACTTTTGGGAAATTAAAGGAAAACTGCTTTGGTAATAAATGTAAAGCTTCTAAAGGAGGTATGTTAGAAAAATTTTCCTTCAAATTAAAACTTTCTGTAAAATGGAGAAAACAAATGTCTCAAATCCCCTCCACTTCAAACAGCTCAGAAACTACCTTGAACTCTCCAAGGTTCAAGTTTCTCTCAAAGGTAAGGGAATCAAAAACTAGCTTGGGAGTCCTCTAAGACCCTATTGCTAGAGGAGTAATTCCACCTTTGAAAATCTTGGTGTGATGAAGTGAGTTCATCAAGAATTGCAATTTCATTTTGTCCTCAATGGTCCATAACACACACAGTGCTGGAGAAATGTGTCTTCCTCACCCTTGTGAAGTATTACAGCTTCACTGAAAACCTTGCAGGGAGAATCCATGCACAGGGCACGGGGCTTGTAGTTTAGTATTGCCCAAACTCTGCTTCCAAACATTCCTAGTCCATGAATTTCAACTGCTCCACTGACACTGTTGCTAAGTGCTTCTGAAAATATCTAATCAGACCTTCCCATCCTCTTGTTTATCCACCTCTCACAATATCAGAACACACTCTCTGTAGCAGTCCTTTTCAATTTATTTCCCACATACTTCCCTTGCCAAGAAGATATTGTTCATACCTCCTCCTTCACTGAGTAATTAACTTGCTCCAATCTTTGGAAATGAAACACTCACCCCTGCTTTGGCCCCAGCCCTCAACAGCCTCTTGCAAGGCTCCTCCTGCAGCTCAGCACACCCCATGGAGTGGGGGAAGACCCACCATAATTGCTCTGTGCTTGGCACCTGAGAGGAAATAATCACTTGTCTTTCATTGCTCTGCTGTACTTTAGTGAAGCACAGTTAGTAAAAAAGGGGAGTGAACAAAGCTGGTGGTTTACCAAGACCCACCACACACCCTTGGAGTGCCCCCACTCCAGCATCTGGTCTAGAGTGGGCAAATCCCAGCATTGCTCCATGGAAAGGACAGCATCAGGACTGACATATCCACTGTCTATTAGAAAATATTAATTGAGATTTTTAATTTGGGGAGCTGTGTGTTGCACAGCATTTGTAAAATATGCCCCAAACATTCTCATGACTGCGGCTCAAAGAGTTTGATTAAAATTGGGTAAAATCAGTCTCTCATCCTTCTGTTTAAAAAATGAGAAGTCATTTATTCAGTTTAATTCAAAGATTTATATATGATTAAAATTACTATAAGATGTCTGGCTTTTCTGCAATAAACTGCGATGGCCATCAAAATATTGATAGTCATTGGTAAATTACTTCTGGTGTTTAATCAATGTTATTTTTTTATCATCCAATTTTTTCTTCAAGTCAGCTTCTAACACTAAACTACATTTCATCAAGGTTGGTAAAATGTTTAGAAAGGAACAGATGTCAGAATATGGGGATTGCCAATAACACTGATGGAAGCCAGTAATTTCTTTCCTGTCCAAAGGCAAAAGAATGAAGAATAATCTAGACTGTATACAATAATACAAGATTTACTACAACATTAATGGCTATAAAAAGTAAAAGTATACAAAAGCTATCTCCATTTTTTTCAAGCCATCACTAAGGGCAGTGTTTTTCAATTTGAGACAATTTTTACAGGAAAATGAAAGGTCTATCTATTCTTAAACCTTTAAATATCCATAAAATACAGATGAAGACACAGGCTAGCGTTAGTTGCTTCCAAATATACTTGTATATTAGTCTATTGTGCAAGTTAATAATTTTGCCAAATCTCAAAAAATGTGGATGCAATCTTTCCTTTAAGAAAGCGGCTCAGCTTGTTATTTACAGATTGTAACATTTACATAAGAGTTTGGTTTAACAAGAGATATAAATATAGATAAAACCCTTAGGACTTCATTCTTTAAACTGCCCTCTAAAAATCTGCCCTACAATTTGCACACTGAATTTTGTGCAGACTATTCTTGGAAGCCTTTTGTGAATTAGGGAGAACTGACTCGAAACAGGGGCTGGTTAATCACAATTTTGCAAATTGTACGTAGCAATCATCCTCACATTGTGAAATTCAGATCTATAAAATGCTGATGTTTTAGAGCTGAAAAATAAATAAGCTAAATAGGAGTACTTTGCTAAGGAAGAAAAAAAGAGTAGAAGACCCTTTGCAAAGAAATCCTTAAAAAAAAATAATAGAGTAAGAGAAGTGGCATCATAAATAAAGTGTATCTCCATTCCAGATCTCAACTGTAAGCCCACCCTGGAAAAATTTTATCAGCTGACTGTTCCTGCCCCCAGTCTCATGTCAACACTCACCTGAATACACCAGACAAACTCCTGCATTTCTGAGAATAAACCTGTGGGAGTTTCGTATTTGAGAAGGTTCCTGTATGTTCAGCCAGCACCTGGAGAAGCCTCCAGTGGAGGAAGGGCTGGAGGAACTTCACCCTTCCATGTGTCCATGTCTGTCTGTCTGTCTGTGTCCTGACTGCACTCCAGGACTGTCCCTGAGCACCACCTGCAGCCACACAGACACCTTGTGATGCATGTGGAATGCAAGCACTTGACAATAATGGCTGGCAACTAAGTAGTTTGAGGGAGAAGGCACAGAGTTTATGTGGAAAAGATGCCTTAAAGAAGATTTTTTTGTTCTGCTTTAAGCTCCAGCTAACATAACTTCAGCAACAGCTGACTCAAAATTCTTCTTTTCCACACAGGTTTTGCAATTCCTAACATTTAGTATAAATGAAGGTCTCTTTCTATTTATTTTCCCTTATCTGTTGCAGAAGGACCTTGACAAACTGACTGTTTTGAGTGTACAAGGATATGCTTTAATTCATGCAAAATATTTTCTGTTACCAATGTCGTTATGAAGATGAGAACTTTCCATTGGGGTCCAGCAGTGACACAATGTGTCAGTCACCTTCCTGCCATTCCAAGCCCCTTCACTATGGACACAAGGCACAAACAGTGGAAACTCTGTTTTCCTGATGTTGATCCTCCCCAAAGGTCAGGTTTCTTACCTCAAACATTCCAGCAGTTGCTTAGACTGCAGTTCAGGAATTTTGTATAACAGTGCTTCTAGAAAGCAAATATTTATGTTAGTAAATACCATTAATGTATTACTCTTATACAGGTATTTTCATTAGCAAACTCCTAAATAGCAGGAAGAGAATTTTTAACTAAATGCATAAAAACATACTATATTTGTGTATTAAACAAACTTAACCATCTTACTTGACTGTGCTAAGTGTTTTGTCAAACATGAAGTCTGGCTATTAACTACTTTTATGGGAATTAATGTTTTTAGAATTACTATAAATTCAGAATTCATCCTTTTGCTGCAGAGAGCAGGCAGAAGCAGAATGCCCTACAATGAACAGAACAAATAGGCATTACCAGTATTTCATAAAAGCAGTGGTCAGAAAAAAAAAGAAAAAGGAAAACAAAGGACCCATAGGAATCTTATAGGGGGATAAAATAAGGAAATTGCTCTTGAATGGGAGAGGCTTACATTCATGCCTGGCTCTGAAAAGGTAGTTCAGGGATTTAGCTTCACACATGATAAGTGAATATCCTGAGCATCAGGCTCAGTTATTCTGGTAGAGCACATTTACTCACCCACTCCTGCTGGAGTCACCCCTTTTGTTGTCTTTTCCCTTTTTTTAACTGGAGACAGCATTTAGCCTACAACTTCATCATTCCATCTGAGTCTCAAAAGCAAAATAGTTCAGAAATCTCAAAGTACGTATTATTTATTCAAACAGAACACCTTTAGGAATTTTGGCCAATGAAACAAAACTTTTTAATATCTGGAATTTTTTAAAGGATAAAAAGAAAACTCACTCCTTTTAGCTCCATCCCACTACTCAGATTGGAACCAAGATCTACAGAGGTGGAGCTGAGCACCTTCTTTGTTTCCTCTGCTTGTCACTTTTGAGGCCAAGACTGAGGAGGAAAAGCTCCTATGTTATTTATTAATTCAAAAGAAGCCTATATTTAAGGCCCTAACAGATGATGTCTCTTGTGACAAGGGAACATGGGATACTCAAACCAATGAAGGGCTGTAAGTGGGAAGGAGTCTTTCAGGATCTAGACAATGAAAGCTCCCATAAAAACTTTGGAAGATTCTTGTTTGCTGTTTTGAAGACAATCTGCCTGTGAGTCCAGATGTACTCATCCAGACTTTCAAACACACATTTCAATGTGATCTGAGTTTGAATGTAACATGGTAAATGAGCTATTCATCATCACACAAAATCATCTTAAATATCACCTGAGCCATTTCACTTATTTGAGAAATGTAGGCAGCTCTGAAGTTGAAAATACTGTATATTTCAGAGGTAAAATGCCCAGGACTAGATTTTTTAATTTAACATAATGAAGCCAAAAAAGTGATTTATTCCTTGTTTGTTACATCCAGTTAGCTGATAATTAGGCAAATGATTTGCCTCTATGTTTTTGTGTACCTTCCTGAGTATTTCTACTGAAGGATTTTATTCTTCCTGCAGCCCAGCTTTTATTCATTATCTGAGAGCATTGTATTTTCTATTTGGTATTGTGTTTTAGGCAAAGATGTTTCAGAAACATAATTTTAGTGTGCATTCAAAATTCTGAGCACTTAAAAAAAAAAAAAAATTATGTGTCTAAGAACCCACACAGGACTGCAGCCCCAGGTGATCCACAGTCTCAGTGCACTGGGGTTTTGAGCTGCAGCCAGTTCAGGCAGGGCACAGGGCAGGTGCTCCCAGGCACAGCAGCCCAGCAGTGTTTGATTCTGTGTGTTGACCCAGACATTAGGATGTTTACTGTCTGCACCCACCTCCTTCCCTTCCTGAAAAGCTCTGCAAAACCAAACCAGCTCACGACATGTCAGCCTTCTGACCCACACATCAAGCTCTGGCTCTCAGCATTTCTCTGCTGCTTGGGAAGATTTGACCTCGTGGCTCTAACAAATCACACCCACTGCCTGGACAGCATAAGAGACATTCCTTCACACGAGTCCAGAGGCTTTCAGGGCAACATGAGGCATCTGCTTGTGTAAACTATAGGCAGTTGATTAGGAGCAGAGTAGAATGTTGCTTTACAGTCCACTGTAATTTTATTTTTATTACTACTACTACTTAACAGGAGTACTTTAGAATGACTAAAGTTGTCTGCTCAAATCCAAACTCTTGCCAGATGCTGCTGCTCACAGTCCAATCTGAGAACAGTAGAACTTCCTGATGCTGCCTCTGAAGGGATACAGACCTTGATTCCATGAGTCAGAGAGACTCAAGAGATACTACTAATTAAAAACAAAATACTCAACTTCTTAAAAAAAAAATAAACCTACACATCCACATCAGTGTATTTTAAATTATCCTATAATTTCCATTAGCAAAAGAGCTTGAAAATTACTCTCTTTGGCGACAGTTTTAAGTTGTTTTTTTTTTTTTTTGCTACATCCACACAGGCAAGAGATCCTGCCCTTAAAGTTTTAGAACACTATAAGAAGATCCAGAGGAATTAGCATCATAAAGCCATTTAGAAAAGTTTAAAGAAAGCAACCATAGGAACAACACCTTCTCTCAAAACCAATTAATATCACATAAGATGTGATCCTAAGTTTCAAATTTTAAAAAGCCTTAGCACTTTAAAATAATATAAATTATACATACAATATAGACAATACAGGGAAGTGTAATGAGAGTCACCAGACCTGTTTTCTCCTCTGTGATTGTCAAGGCTCAGTGTCTCTGACTCACTGCATTGGGCATTTGATGCCATCTCCTGCCTTGGACCAACCTGGAGCTGCTCTACACCAGCTGCAGCTGTGCCTGCTAGCTGGGGTCATTTTAAGTTTGTTTTGAATAACCCCCCCATTCACCAATATTTTTAAGAAGTTCAAAGCTGAAATTTCTGCAGCTAGAAATGTGCAACACGAAATGTGGCCAGCATAAGAAAATTTGAACAGACACTCACAATTCACTTGGTTCCCTGTTAGGGGAATGAGAAAGATGCACGTTACTTCCATTATCTGTCCTTAAGTGTTTTTTGTCAAATTTTGACTCTGCCACCATTCTTCAGTGACAGACATTAGGTATGACATTTTTTGACACAATGTCAATAGTGACATCAGTAATATTTGACACAAGGCACATTGGGGTTATTTGACACAGACAATTGGATAGCTCAGGGCACTGGAGATCCAATGCATAAAGAGTTATACCTCCAAGTCACCAGTGAATATCTAGCCCAATGTTTTTTAGCTGCTACCAAATGATGGCTCCTCAGAGTCATATAGAGGAGGAGTTCGGGTATATTGAACAGATGTCCGAAAACAAAATTCAGCACAATAAATTACATTAATCTGTGCCCTATGTTGAAATACCATGGAATGAATAGTCAGTGACAAAGCTATTCTTCTACTGCTATCTGTAATTCCTTTTAAAAATGGTTGAATCCCAAAGGAGACATGGGAGGATCAAATGAGTCAGAGAGCACTACAGCTCCAGTCTCCTGAATAAGATTTCTGTCTCAACAGCTTTCAGTCCCATGGCTTTCATTAACAGTTAAATACACTTAGGGGAAAATACAAATGTGAAATCTTACTTTCAATGATGTGTTTTCGAAATATTTCACAATTGGCTAATATACAGGACTCACAAATGCTGAACAGAAGCAAAATGAATTACGTGTATGATCATTCTAGAATTTCCTAGAGTGCCACAGTCCTGATTAAACAAAGCACTTCTACCTACATCCAATACAGCACTCATCTAAGATCAGAGTCTTGCAATATCTATTATGCATCTGGCTGAGCTCCCAAATCCTGCATTCAGCCCTGAGGTCCATTACTCAAAACCTGGTAGCTCTGGACATGAGCAGAAGGACGTGTTAGTCCTGGGTACATATGGAACTACCTGGACTTACAAGGACAGACACCTGCCTAAGGCACCTGGGTGCCTGGAGAATTTCATATCACTGAGAAAAGCATTTAGAAATCTAAGTTGCATTGAGTCATCTTAGAGTGTATAAATCCTCTTTTGATGCAGAACTTACTCTAAGTTTATGCTTCTGTTCAAACATCTTTAGCACATGCAACTGCCCAGGAACAGGACTTTTTTAAGGAACAAGGTAATGTTTTTTAAAAGTTCAGAGTTAAGTGTTTGACTTATAAGCCTCTTTTTTTTTTTTTTTTTTTTTTTAAGTAAGTACAACTACCAAGTGAGAGTTAATTCATGAAGAGAAGGAGAAAATGCACTTCTTTTTTTCCTATTTTATATATTTTATATTAAAATGTGTTTCACATTAGCCTGTTTATCACAAGATGCCATCTATATGACCATGCAACTGCAGAATGGTGTTCAATCAAGAGCTAGAACTAACAGCTGGGCTACCAACACATTCCCTAGAACAT
The DNA here is from genome assembly GCF_903797595.1 of Erithacus rubecula. Classification (NCBI taxonomy): domain Eukaryota; kingdom Metazoa; phylum Chordata; class Aves; order Passeriformes; family Muscicapidae; genus Erithacus; species Erithacus rubecula. The sequence goes on along the minus strand of NC_136664.1, from coordinate 14,404,353 downwards.
TTTATTTATTTTAAATAAGGCTACTCTTACATCTAGACTCCTCCATTGTTCTGCAAATGGGGACTTCTCTTAAAAAAAAACCCAAAGCCATCCTATCTGATAAAATCAAAATACATTAAGCATATTCATTGCCCCTTAAGAAATTATCCCACATTGTTATATATCACAGAAAAACAAGCTAAGCACATTTTGTTAATTATTTGTTTGGACTCTATACTATATTGCAACATCTCAAAAAAGCTATTTTTTTTTTTAAGTGTAAGAACAATATGTATTTTACTGCAACAAAAAGGGTTTTTGTAGCAAACTGGTGGGCTGAACCACTAAGGAAGCTCACAGAACACCACTCTCAGGAAGGATAAATTTGCATGTGACTTCACAGAAACCATGCCCCAAGGCACTGCCACCTCCCTCTCAGAGTCAGGAGGGCCAAGCTTTCACACATGGGCAAAAACATCTGCTGTTTTCCCAGCCTCTGTCCACAATGCCAGAGCAAGGAGTCCATTGACAGCCCACGGTTCTCACCAGTCTCCATGTCCCAAATCCCCCCTTGGCAAAGCACAGAATTGCTGAACAGCAATACAGCCTCTTCCTCTGATGTTACTCACAACAACAGGTCTGGATCAAGTCTCATTTTGCCAAAAAGCTTTACATCACAAGATACCTCACATTCCTCTTTGTCCAGACTTTTGGAGGCTCTGTCTGATGAACACACCTCTGCTCATCCATCTTTATCCTAAAAACCCCACTCTTTTCTCAGTGGTGGACACCTGCCCTTTCCAC
>NC_136664.1:14376070-14398570 GCF_903797595.1 Erithacus rubecula | reverse complement strand
ATTTCAACTCCATCAAAACATTTGCATACTTCCCCCTGCAACCTTCAGAAAATATATCTTATGTTGGAAATCACGTCAATCATATTAAGTTTTCAAGACAAAACATACTCTTAAGTGCTTGTTTTCATGAGACTGTGGGTGGTGATGTGTGCCCACAAAAGGAAGCAATGATTTTTAGGAATATCAACAGGGGCTGGATGGCTCAGGTGAAGGGTGGGCATGGGGAGTAGCTCTGAAAGAGCCTGGTCCATCTAGTGCCCTCAACTGAGCTCCCCTAAAGGACTCACTCACCTCCAGTTCTTGTGCCTCAGGGTTTTGCTCAGCTGGGAAACCTCCTCTGACCCTTGTCAGTGTCCCATCACTCCCCCTGGGACTCTGCTGTGGGCTCCCCTCACCTCCAGCCTCAAGCTCTGCGAACCACTGGCCCAGTGCTGCTCCTGGGACATTTTCTGCCACATATGACCAGGATTAGAACAATTCCCTTGCTTAGCTAGTGGGGAGGAGCAGGCTCCAACTGTGAGAATTCCCAGCACCTTATACTGTACACCCTGATGTGTAAATTGTGGTCCCCCTGGCCCACTCCCACATCCCTCTCCCCTTCTTCTGTCTGTATCTTCAGGAAAAAGTTCAGGTTTAGTTGAAAATCAGAAAGCTGTTTTAGTTTTGTCTCCGTATTTTTTAAAAGCTGTCTAAAAATATTTGTAGGGTAAATTTGTGGGGGACAAGAAAAATGGAAAAGAGAGGATACAATTTATGTAACAAATGTGCGTCCCATTAGCAGCATACAGCAGTTTAAAAAAATTATTGGCTCTTACTTTTTTTCCATTGGTATTTTCAAAATTTCTTCACTATGTACATCAGGTATATGGAAAACAGACTTTGCCAACTGTTCATGAAGTTATACAAAGGATATGGGTGAAAAAAAAAAATATTCAGTGAAAAAATACAAATATTAGAGTGTGAATTTCATATACGTTTGTATCTAAGGCATATTTTATTAGGATATTTCAATTATTTCTAAATACCAAACCAATTAGTCCCTACTCCAAAGAGAAACTTGATCATAGTTTTTGTTTTAAGAACATGTTTGAGTCCTAATATTTAAGCCAACCCAAGTCTGGAAGTAATAGAGCACTAGTGGAAAATGTGTATACATTTTATTTACCTAAAGCCACAGCACAGTTTTCCTTTTTCCATCATTATTAGTAAAAAAAGATTAGTACAAACAAAACAAAAAAAAAGAAAAAGAAAAAAGAAAAAGGAAAGAAAGAAATTTCACTCCTACTTTCGTATTTCTTTAGATCTTAACCTGACATTAATGAGCAAATACACACTAGGATGATGATCACACTGTAGGATAAAATGGCTCATATACTGTGTTGATAAGTTAAGATGAAAGAAATCCAGAACAAAGACACAACAGTATTGCAGAGATATGTTTAGATTCCAAAATATTTGTATCAGTCAAAGATAGAAACACCCAAGACAAAAAAAAAAAAAAAATCCTACTGATAAATAGAAACATCCTCTTTTTCCCCACTTGACTGTATAATAAAGATCCTGTTTATTTTAAAGTGTTGCTCCATCACTTTGCCTGACTGCCACATACAATACACAGATGCAGCATATACATATTTTCCATCTGATCTCTGATGCCTTTGCTCCCATTGAATATCAGTGCCAACCCTGCACAAGCATTTGAGAATAGGATTTACATTACAGGAGACAAAGAGATGCTCAGATGGGAACAGTGCTGGCATTGAAATCCTGACCCTGGTGATCTAAGACTGCAGTTAAGATCCTTATGAGTAACATCTCTGACGCAATTCTTCCCAAATCTCAGAACAAAGCACTGCAATTTGCACTGGGCTGCTCTGTAGCACAGAAGTTCATAGGAACCATGGCTGCAAAAATCAAAAATGTTACCTGAAAGGCACTTCACATGATCCCAACCTCCATATAACCACCCTTACTTTAATTACACGTCTGATGGCACATTTCTTCATTTATATTCTGCCGGGTAGTACCCTCATTTCAATAGCAGTCATATACCAACAGCTTCTCCTCTTTTTTTTTTTTTTTTTTTCCCTGACAGATGAAGTTTTTCCCTCTCCCCAGACCAATTGGCTTATTTACCTAAGACATCATGGCACTTTATTCCATCACGACATGGCACCGTTCCCTCAAAGTGAGGTCGGTCATTAGATGCATCATTCTGAAACATGGATATTAATGCCCAGAAGAGATGAACCATAAGCATCACAGATGGACAAGAAGGGATTAGACATAAATTGGTAACAGGATTGATAACAATTCACAAGTACATCAGGCACAATGACACATTGCCTTGATCGACAAGAACCACTATTCCCAAATTGTACTTCCACAAGCACCTGCAATTCCCTCACCTATCCAGATTCATAAGGCTGTTATTTTTGCTAATGGCATCAACCTGATGCCAAGCACAAGTCAATGGGAAAACCACTTGCAAGGAATGGAAAAGCTGAAGGAAATGCAGAAGGCATAGTGGATGACTGCTGCAGTCAACCACGCACACTTAAGAGCAAAGAGGAGGTTGTAATCCAAAAGAGTTTTACAACAATAAAACATGATGTGCTCTATTTAAAGAATGAATGCAGAACTTCACCAAACAGTTCATATAAATTCCCTGTGATCAGGTATTTCATATATGTGTGTGTGTGTGTATATATATACACATAATCTTGTGCTTAACAACATTTTAATTTACATCTTCATTCACTTTGTTTGGACTGTTTATATATGTTTTCAGCAGATGTACATCTCTGCCACCCCATTCTAAAGCCAGACCTGGCTCCAGCATCATAGTCAAGGCAGACAAACCTAAGAACAGCCTTCTGAACCAGGTTCTGAACATTCCAGCTTCTTCCTGTTAACTTGAATTCCCTAAGTAATCTTAGATGGGTGAATTGTGTCATGAAAATGGGAGCCTCTCCATTTGTTGTTTTTTAAAAGCTGTGTAATTCTTGCCCTGCCTCTAATTGCTTTATATTAAATATTCACTAGAAATACATGGGGAAATTGCATATACTTCACAGTAACTATTCTTTTTCTTCTAAATACAAAATTAATATTTGCTTAGCTATTTTTTTTTTTCCAAAAGAGAAATTGCAACCTGACTTGGACAATGTGCTACAATCCTTCTCCTCATGGCTCTCCTACTGCCCAACACTTTAGACTGTGCCTGTCCCCCAGCAGGATCTGACTTGGACAGTCAAGCCCTCCAGGAAAAGGGCTGGATATGAAGGGTTCAGCAGAAATTTCAGCTGGAGCTACAAGACAAACCATCAAATGGTAAAGCAGAAGAGCCATAAAATTCATCTTGGAAGGATCTTCTCCCCCTCATCTCCTATGCAGATAATTTGAGAGAAAGAAAGGTGAAGAAGGGCAGCTTTCAAGAACAACCCATCCAGGGTAGATGATAAAATCTGCATGCTACCCTGAGGAAACAGGGTACAAAGTTCAGTCCTGTGTTTGTGTTTCTAAAGAGCGTAAAATATCAAATATTCCTCTTGAAGAATAATTTTCTCTCTAGTCTCTTACACATTGCTGTGTAACTATACAATAAATATTATCCTGCTCACATGCTTCTGTTTACTTAGTATACATTACATTTGATGCTATCTGGCAGCATAAGTTTTAGTTCTGTCATTTTAAAATATTAATAGTTGTCAATCAAAATAGAAAGTGCATAATAAAAATGTTCTAGAAACAAATAACCCTATATTTCTACACCATCAGCTTGGAGCTAAGCATTGCTAAAAATGAGATTAATTATATGTTTGCAGAAGCCCAATACAATTAGACAGTCCTCTAAACAACATCCTCCTAGAAATGAACACAGACTAGATACATAATCGTATATATAGTGTGTATATATTAGGCAATACATGCAGCACTAAATTAATAGCATTATCTTCATTTGGCCCAGACTTAAAACCCTCACAATCTGCCCAGTGACAGTTTTAGGTGAAGGATGAGAGAAAATGGCTTGGTCAATACCAGAGTCATTTATGGAGATTTTCTGCAAATATTTAGAAGCCTGGAAGCACCAAGGAGACACACACAGGACAGGTCCCTGAAGTTATGACCAACATATCATGGTAAACTGTTTAATTTAAGATAGAGGGTCAGAAAAATATCCTTTGAATTATGTCTGTCAAACTTTAGTGGGAACTTCACTGCTTGGGACATTCAAAACTGCTCTGGACAAAGTATCAGCAAGTACCCTGTAGGGAACAATTCTGTAATGTCAAGAAGATGGACTAGATGTACAACAGGACTTTTGCTGCTCCAATTTTTATTACTCTAATCCATCACCCTTGCTGAGGTGAAGTTTTATGTAGACCTTTAAAATTATGACCATTTGAAAATTATGTCTGTGTCTGTATAATATATACACACATATGGCTGTAAGGTCTGGCTTTTAAAAACTCCAAGTAGAAAAACATATTTTGCTCCTAATTTGCCCATACTATAGTGGTAACTATGCCATAATCTGGCAAACACAGATAGAAATCTCCAATTATGGTTGTGGAGACACAAAATTTACAGGTATGATTGTGAATTTCCAACTTAGACATGCAGGAATTTGAATATATGTGCTGTGAACAAGATAGCAGTATTGGTCTGTGATATGGTTATGCCACAAATCCAGGATCAGACTCTGAGCTTTGCCCCAAAATAGAAAATCAGAAATCCTGCAAGTTAGACAAAGCGATGTTGAAGTTTATGAAAGAAGCTATGGAGAAGGAACTCTAAACAAGATTATTTTTATCAAGGATTCTTAAGGAAAAAATTGAAATATTTTGTTTGGCTTCCTTCTGCCCAAGCCACTGTGGTCCTTCTGGTATTTCTTTGCACCCTACTTTTGCAGAGGAGCTAGAATTCCCCATCACTCCTCTTAAAGCCTGAAGGCCACTGAGGGTTTTGTACTGAAAAAATATTAATATTTAAGAGTCACTCCAAGCAATGGCTGCAGGAAACACCTCTGTTGCCAGGCACAGGGTGGCAGAACTCTCTATGGAGAAGCAAGGTGTGTTACAGGAGAGGTTAAAGGCTCACTTTGCCCACGCATGTTTATTGTCATTCCTGTTATTCCTCTTACTGACTAAGGCACTAGGCAATCACCTCTGTATGAGAGCCATCATCTCCATACTTCAGTAGGGAAGAAAAACAGAAAGGATATGGAGGAGGAAAAGGCATTTTCCTTTTAATCTTGTAGACTGCAATAGCCATAATTGGCTTTTCTATATAGTTCAGCTCTAGTTTGTCACAGCATTACAGTGAGAAACAGCAGCCTGCACTCATTTTTATACACAAATCTTAATGACTTCAATTGCTGCTAAGGATTCAGAATGGTGGCAGGATATGGCCATTCACCATAAAGGCCCTAAAGCCTTCATAATTACTGAGTATACAGAATATTTATTATAGAGACTGCACTAGGCCTCTTTTGTGGGCTGCCCTGGGCCTGTTCTCTGAGCCACATCAAGCAAGAAGTTTAAATGAAACTGCTCCCAAGTTTCTGAAATGGTTTAATAAAACATATACTGACTGTAATATTCAGTTTATAGTAGAAAACTATTGCCCCTTGGTTTGAAAAATGACCTCTAGTTGGCAATTTTACTCTCAGCTTCATAGATTATAGTCCGCTGTTGGTCATTTTCTCAATCCACAGGGCAATACTTTTCCATAACAAGCTCAAACTGCAATCAGTATTTGTAGGCTGCTACACAAGTTGAGTATAATATGTCTCAACACATTCTATTATATGACTAAACAAAAGAAATAACAACCTGGTGACACAGACATATGGAGGAAAACAGAGCTTTTCTTCTAATACTGAGATAGCAGAAAAACATATTTCTTTGTATTGTGCTAATTTGTATTAAATTTCGTGTCTTCAATACACAATAATCTCTAATTTGGTTTTTTCATTAATAATATTTCGGTTTGTGCTGTCTTATGTCTTTTCTTATTTTAATGTAAAATGACAAATACTAAATTCTATTAGTATCAGATTTTAGAAATGACAAATAGTGACAGATAACCTAGCATTGTAAAATCACGTGAGCATGTATTCACTTAGATATGTAAAAGATCATTTGCTTTTGGGCTCACAAAGCACACATTCAGAATCTTATGGGTTTGATATTAGGAAGTTCCAACACAGTGCAGTAGACAAGATGCAGGTGATTGTTTCAGCACCCATCTCTAGCACTAAATACAATTGAAATACCCCATTTTAGAAAAGTAGCTCCTATATTAGATAACCAAAGAGATAAATTGCTTGAGAAATCTCTGACCAGGAAGAGTGTGTCTGCTCCAAGCTCTGCCAGTGACCACTGTTTGGAAGATCCCCCACCTTCCCAAAGCAAGGCACCCAGAGCTGCAGGGCTGATGGAACTTACCTGGCTGGAGCGTGGGGGATTCAATTCTTTAATCAATGGGTGACCAACACTCTTGTAGACCCTTTGCTGCAAATACAAAATATTCATAATTACAAGCCTGATATTCATTCCAATCTGTAAATAAAACTCTGTGGTTAAAATGTGATACCCACCCACACTCAGAGACAAAGGGAATAACTTCCTAAACTGAGGCCAGAGCACTCAGGCAAAGGGGACATTTTGCCTTAGAAATTATGAGCTTCCTATCCATTAAAAAAATTCCCCAGATAACTGGAGATCTGTGCTGGGGCAGGAAGAGGAATCTTGGCTAGGATAAGACCCATATGGGTGGCTTCTGAATCTATAGGAATCTATATCACTGCATTTTGGGATATTAAAGGGACAGATTTTTTTATTTTCCATTTCCCACTATGTTCCTATATTGTTGCTCAGTCACAGCTTCACCAGCATTCTCTAGCTGGAATTTAAGTTGTCTGGATTCATTTAAACATATAGAAACTGCCTGCAAAATATTTAATATGTTTGAGCTGAGAATGTATTTGAATGATTACCAGAAGATGATGGCTCTTTATCTTACAAGTCTTCAAGGAATTTAGATGTTTAACTCATTAATAGTGTTTGCTGCATTAGATTTTATGTTTTCATGATTTTAGAAGACAGGTTTTCTAGTACACAAAGAAAAACAGGCTTTTTTTCTTTCCCCAACATTTTTCATTTTAGGGTAATAAAAGTGACACATATGTGCCATAATGTAATGGATTAATTAAGGAATATAATGTTTATCCTAGGTCCTGAGTTGTACATCTTCATAACTCACTCATAAAAATTAATGTATTATACCACGCTCCAGAATGATATATCTATTTTTACCATACCTGTTGAGAATAAATTGTTCTAAATTGGATTATCTTGATATCCAGTGAAAAATGTAAAAATTACATTGTTATTTTAAGAATTTACATTGCTGTGTATAAGAAAGCATAATCTTCTCACTGTGCTTTTGAACTGTCATGTTACTTCCACTGTTACAAAATCATAATTGCTGCTGCCACACCTAAAATCAAATGCAGTGCATATTGTATTTCTTCATACACTGCATTTCCTATCTTAATCACAAAACCATATACAGTATGTTTTTGGCCAATTCTTTCATTACTGGCTGCTAATGTATATAAGTAACACACAATTATGCATGCAAGGACTCATAAAATCCTCATTTCTAAAATCAACAGATGAAAAATCCCTAAATAATAATGTACAGATGTTTCATATTCAAATGAGCTGTTGGCATGTAATGCTGCCAATCATGCCAATGCATGCAATAAAATTGGTGAATTTCAAGGTACTCGGCATTTACAACATATTTTTAATTTTTTTTTTAATCAAAAGACCATTTTAGGAAGATGGAAATGACAACTGTTCAATAAATACATAATGATATATTTCTGATGTTCTCTTGAGATTTCTGTGAGTGGTCAACTACTCTATATTTTTCCATACCAATTCCTATTCCTTTTGCCTCAAGAAAGTTGCTTTTTTCGGTCCTTAAACTGCACTGCCTCACTAAAAGTAAATTATCTTCACGTTATCTGCAGAGTAATCCTCTTCTTGAATACAAGACAGAACATCAGAGTTTCTAATCCTTCACAGATAGAGTAATTCACATCCACTGTACGTTTTACTGTAAAGACAGAGTAATACAATATGTTTGATAAATCATGTATGTGTCTGTATACAAAGAAAAAGGTTTATCTCCTCTCCTACAAGATGCATCTGTATTAAAGCACACTCACACACTCCCCATGCTGGCACTGCAACAATCTTTAGAAGTTCTATAATAGAGACATCTAAGTTTAAAAAATGAAGCAGCTCACAGGTCAAACAAGTTCCTGATGAGAAGTGCTTAACCAGAAGTATTATTCCACTGATTGTAAGTTTTCATCCATACATCAAACCCTAGAGTCTATTGATTAAATAAAACTGATCCCTTTTTTTATTATTTCAAAGCAAAAGAGAATTAAATCATCCCCATTGTTTTCCCTTTGTTTGGAGCTATCACAGTTTGCACACTGGCCATGCATCCTGCTTATAATTACAACATCCTTAAGGAGAGCTTATTCTACAATGACTGATCACAGGTTTCTTGCCTTTTCCTCTAAATCTTCAGCTCCTGGTCATAATCAATGGCCCTTGATGGCCCAATATTCTGATCCAATATGGCAAGCAGTATGATCCAAGATCTGCTTAGAATCAATAAATTCATTTGCTTCGGGAAATTTTGGATCAGGATGACTTTAAGTATATGTAAATACAAGAATTTACAGCAATTATGCTGGCACATCTTTCCTTTCTCATACCTCTTTCCCACTGCATAATTAGCTGCGTCATGCCTTAATTTTGCCTGCAATCCTACATAAAGGAATCCAGGCCAGACAGCCCTTGCACAGCCTTACCAAAGTCAAGGTCTGCTGGCTGAGAGAACAGAGGGTCTCTTTCAGCAAAACACATCAAAACACTACAAATCTTTATATTGCTGAGCCCCACATGGCATTGTCTGGGCTCTGAAGATACCATCAAATGCCAACATAGCATCAACATGTAACAGACTGCTTTAAAGAGAGAGCATCAACAGGTGCATACAAAAATCTTCTTGGAGTTGAGTTTGCCTTTCTTTTTCCCTAGTGCAAAAATGTGCAAGTTGGGTTATTAGTTCCCTTGGGCTCCTGTGTCTCCGAGTCAGCCTCCAGCCTGGTTCCAGTGTTCCTGCTCTGGTTCCAGTGCAAACCTGCTCTGATGCTCAGCTCACAACATAACACAGCCAGGAATCCCTGCCTGGAGGATGTGGTTTCCATCCTGGAAGGTAATCACTGCTAGGCTGAAAGGGAGCATCCAAGTTCTGTGTCTCACCCCACACTTACAGATGAAAAGACACACACTAATCTCAATTCTGCTACTGCATATATACATTGCCTAGTAAATTGTATAAAGTATTCAGAATACTTTTCTAAAGACCAGGAACTATAATGTACTTTGAATCTTCATTAAATTATCATGGAAGACTAGGGTACTTGTATAACCAGCAATAAATTATTTTTTAAAAAATATATATTCTCATTTATTTCCCCAAAATGGAGTTACAAAACCGCAGAATGATAAGTAAATACAGACATCTGTACCAGTTGAAAAGGCTGCAGGTTGGGCACATCTTTCAGCCCTTTAGTCTTTTTCCACTAGAAATCAGTTCAGCACCAGCAGAGCAGAGATGAGAACCTTGTTTCTGCTAAGTAGCACTAATTTCTGCCCATAGTGACATTCAGAAGAGGATGAATTGAGTCACAGGGGTAAGAAAACTGCTTATGATGTGGCTGTCACGAGTGAAGATGAGTTTGTAACACCCTCCAAGCATCAAAACGACACACAAAAGATACATTAAAAAAAATAAACCAAACAGATAGTCTTGCAAAATATATCAATGCAGTTCTTCAAACTGAAAAAACAGAAGTCAGAAGATCAAGAACTCGCTGTTAGGATTTTCCTATTAGATAAAGAACATAAGGATTCTCCTGAAGTCTTTGATTGATATATGATCTTTTCTTTCTTTTCAGGCAGAACAGCTGTCCAGTGAACTAGAAGAAATAGCCCCGAAGACAGCTTTGTGTCTGATATGACTTTGAGAGGGAAAATTATTCCAATGCTAAATGCTTTACATGGAACATCTAATAAAATAAAATAAAAATGTCATCCATAAAAGAATTTTTCTTTCTATTTGAGTAAGCAATCCCTATTATCTGTGGGGCAGGGGTGTTGCTGTGCCTGAGACCAAAGAGAAAAGGTATTTCCCTCAAAATTGCATTTGGAATGAACTTAACCAAAAAGAGAGAATATGTACTTTTAAGAGAAGGGCGACTGGGAAAATGCAGAGGGAAGATAAGAATTTTCTGAACATTGTCAGGAAGCAGTGACCTGGGATGTGCTGTAGCTTCATTCTTCTCAGTAAGGAAATCTTTAAGGTGAAACGTGGATACCTTGCTGGCTGATATCTGCCACAATGACTGTAAGCAGCAAGAGCTTGACTATGCACAAAAAATCCCAAAGCAATAACAACCAAACCTCCTCAGCAGAAGAAGATACAAATTTGTGTAAATTTATTCAACCTAATGGAATTATGTAAATTACACAAGTGGAGAACTACAGCCACTGTGAGAATTGATTGAAGTTATGTCCAGATTAGAGGAGAGATGGCTTTGAATGAAGCCTTTCTGGAGCCTGCTCTAGAGCTGTGTTTTGGCAGCTTGGTGAGGGGATAAGAAAAGAGCCTTAGAGAATGAACAGCCACAATGCTCAGATGAAATTTGTACATCTTTGTCATTTTCAAACACGTCTCATTGTGACACTTCAGTGGATGGATGAGCACTGATGGATGCTGTCACACACAGACAGCAAGGAAGAGTAATCACAACTGTGTTTTCCTTTTGGAAAAACCAAATTCAGTATAGCACCAGCCATGGCCAGCAGTGCATCCATGTTTCAGCTCCCTCCAGAGCCTCAATGAATCTGCAATGTAGACTCTGTGCTTCATTAATTTGGCCAAGATTAAACAAAGGCTTGTCCACATCTGCTACAGGACAGAATAGCTTGTGGCTTAGAAACACCTCACAGAAGAGCATGATAAACCTTCTACCCATCCTCTTTGCCTTTCAACATGATGGAGCTGTCCTCAGCAACTCTCTTCCAACTTTCACTCTTCTCCAAACCAAGCCCTTCTATCTCTGTGTAGGCCTCTGTAAGTGCATTTATTCCAGAACTAATTACAATTAAATGAGTATTTTAGCCTGAGGAACTAGAGACAGGTACATGTTCTCATGTACCTTTGCACAGCTAGAAATCATTAACTTGAATGGATAACTTCCTCCCCTACCCCAAACACTCTCCTTTATCCCTGTCTGTGTGGTGTCTTCCTTCTCCCTCCACCCCAGGTGCCCTTAATGCTGCTCCTCTGTGTGCTCCAGTAGCTGCTGACATCCTCCTGCTCCTCCACCACCTCACCTGCCCCCTCCCCTCCCATTACTGAGTGCCAGTCCCTGCTCTCACACAGATTTTAGATCCACACTTTGCAGAAATTCTGCTCCATGGGAATCCAACAACAGAAGAATGGAAGATAAGAACATAAAAACACCCTCAATGTGGTGTCCCATCAGGAAGCCAACTAAATCTGATAGACACTGTCCTCTCCGACCCACAAGCAGAAAAGGGCTGAGCATTTAGACAACAGGAGTTCAGAAAAGAACTCTGTATGGTCCATAACCTGCCAGCACCACCTAACAAAGAGCATTTGCCTAATTCTTTACTTTTGAGGCAATCAAATAGCATTTTAAAAAATAAGTTCCACACATACGCGTTTCATATATATTTATATGTTTCCCCTCATTCTCCCTCACTTTTAGTTTGCAGTGACAATCAGCAATTATTTTACAGAGAAAGACTCTAACAAAGGTTATGGGATGGCTTTAGTAATAAGATAATTATTTGTAACTCTATAAAGAATTATAATTTTTAATTTAAAAAGAAATCAAATAAAAAAAGCTTTCATCTTCCCTACCATGTGAAGAAAACATTCTCTGCCTACAACTCAAATTATCATTCTCTCCTTTGTGCAAAATGAATTGACCCAGAAAACTAAAAGGGTAAGAACCCATATTTGCTGGGCTTATTCAGCAGCCAAAAGTTCATGAAAAACACTGTTGTGTATCACATAGCAACCACTTGATGCCTATTGTTAAAATACAGTAGTTATTCAAAAAGTAAAGTCTTGCATTCTCAAATAAGAAGCCAGGCTGCAATGTGTGTTTACTGTTTTGGGGAAATAGTCATCTTGCCATTTTCTCTTTTTCCATAGTCTTGGCATATTTGGTCAGCTATGCAATGTGCAGTTACCCACAGGAAAGAAAAGGATCACAAGAATTTTCCTCTAATGTTGAGCTCACAGGACAATGTCCATTCAAAGCAACACTTGGGATCTCTATTAAGAGCATTAAGATGTGCTCTATTTTTATCCAGCCACACTTGCAGTAAAAATGCAATGTTCCAGGGAAAGGGCATGAGGGAGAAAGGGAGAGAAGCTTCTGCTTTCTGACTGTTAGGGTTGCACACTTTCACCTGTTCTTAAAGCAAGCTGCTCCTGGAAATTCCTGTACACAGGTGTCCACACTGCTACTGCACATTTGCACCTCCTTCCAGAGCTGATACCTGGCACTACAGCTGGGTATAGATTTCACAAACATCTCCCTCTTTACTTTTATCCAGTTCTTCTGCAGTAGAATATGCTTTAAAAAGTGAAACAAAAGTAAAATTTACACAGAAGGAAAGTCAGATGTAGAGTCAGAAAAAAGATTAACAGTTTGTGATAAATGGAGCTTGTATTACTCTAAAATATTTGAAAAGCAGTGGCAGATCACTTGAGCTACTCTGACTTTGCCAGATTTCCACGAGAGCTGAGAGTCAGCCCTCAGTTTGTCACAACTGCATCACACTGTCTGTTTAAATTATCAAAGCAAAAGCAAAAGGGTTCTGCTGAAACAACTGCTGGAGAAGATGAAGGCAAGAATAAGAAAGATATAAACTCCCATCTAGGTTTTATTATGTGCTGTTACAGAAACAGTGCAACTTAGAACTTCAAAATAATGACACTTAATACCAGAAGGGAATGGCAGACTTGCTTAGAATAATTTTGAGATATTTCATCAAGCCTGTGTGCAAACAGGTGTGCCACATTTTTGCTAGTGGTAAAGATGCTTGTTGAGATTATCTTCTTATCTAGGAGCGTGTTTAAACTCCTTTGAGCAGTTAAAATAAGACAGTGGCAAAAAAGTAGATTAAAAGGGGGGGAAATGTCTGAACACAGATTTTTGCCGAGAAACTTACTTTGAGCCCAGCTGTGTCCAGGTATGTGTGTGCTGTTTCCACTGTCTCTAAAAGCAAAGGGAGGGGTAGGGTAGGCAGCAAAGACCACATGAATGCATGAAGATGAAGAGGAAGAAGTGTGAGAATGAATTAGGCACCCAGGAGCAATGAGATGGGCTTTAGGATTTGAGAGAAGGATCTGGCTGTTACCAGCACAAGATGAAAAGCATGGATGGATGAAGCTGCAGCTCACATGCTGCAAGTGTTTCTGCTTGCTGAAAAGTAAAACTTCTTTACTGGAGGTCAGAGCAGATGTAAAAATCAACATTTCAGCTGGCTTACAAGGCAGAAGTATACATACAATTATTTTAATCAAAGGCAGATCAGGGTGTACTTCTGAGCAAGTTGTCTATAGACAGGAATTGGTTTGGCCACTGTGATCTGGCCAGGACAGGATGTAATTAAACATGGTTGAGGAAGAGCTGTGGTTACAATACTTCTCTCATTTAATTTATCAGTAACACATAGCATAACTTCATGAAACAAAACCCAAGCTATTACAGCCAATGCACAGCCAAAAATGAAGAAATCTTTCTCCCAAAACAATGAAAGGTATATACTGAAGAAAAATGCAGAACTTGTCAAGCACAACTCAAATTCTCCTCTGAAAATGTATGCTTCTCTCAGAAGCAGATTCCCAGCACAGGGACTGGTAATTTATGATCCACCAAAATACTCTGTTGAACAAAAAAGTAATACCTACACCATGCCTATGCAAATCACTAAGAATAAGTGACTCCAAGGACCAGTAAGAACAAAGCCCAAAACTCCTATCAAACATTATCTGAGGTTTGAAAAAGTCAAGACAAAGTGTAATTTTTTTTAAATGGGGATAAATTGGGATTTCTGTAACAATTGACTCATTTTGCCTGCTTTTATCTAAGGATCTCAAAGAGCACTCCAAGTGTTAATTAAATTACAAAGCATTTTTGAGACAGGTAAATGGTATTATGCCCACTGGGGAGCAGAGAGAACATTTATGTTTCATTACTAAAGTCACACAGTAATCCAGTGGCTAGTAATATAACCCAAGAACTGCCAGTTGCCCCTTCTACTCATTGACTTGATGGCTTCACAAGACATAAAATTAGCTTAAAAGCCAAAAATACTTTTCCTCTTGTGCTTTTCTGTCTTTCAAGACTAGGCCAAGATTCTTTAATTTTGCATTATTCTTCTTCCTCTGCTTTCTGGGAGGCCTTTCTTTCAGAGTCACACAAAAGAAGCCACTTCCTAACCTACCCAAGTGTGTTAAGGATCACAGTACAGCAGCACGGGCAGGAGCTCAAAGAAGGGCAGTGGGTTGTAATGGGGCTCTGTAACAGCTTGTGCAGCTGCATCAGGGCTTCTTCTCCCTCCTCCAGCCAGCCCTACTCCCAGAGATGACACATCAGGACCTCTGTCCCATCAGAATAAAGCTGGACAGATGTCCAGGTGAAATACTCCTTGGCTGGCCATTTCACTGACTTCCAATCCTACTTTACCAAAGAAACAGACATAAAACCACCCTGAGGAACTTGGTGCCTCCAGCACTTTGTACAAGGATCTCCCACTGAATGGAACAGTATCAAAAAACAACCAACCAGACACTGAAAATGCTTTAGACCATGGAGAAGTCTGTCCTGCAGTCTACTACATCTATTTTGAGTGGCATGTGGAGAAATGAGGGAGAAACATTTCACTGACCGTTCTATTCATAGCTCAAGAAAGAAAGCCACCATTTCTCATTTCAGCTTGGCCCTGACTGGTACAACTGCAGGATGCAGGAGTAATAAAGCAGTAAGGTATAATGCAATCTGCACAATACACAGTCCAACCTAAGGCATCTCTAATTCAAGACTGGTACAGCTCAGTTAGAGCTTTAAATAATTATATCTCCATTAGTAAAGTAATTTTGAGGAGTAAAAGGCTTTTCTATTTTGTACATAACTATTTATTACTAAAAACAGGGAAGCATCTTTTGGAACTTTCTTTAAGCCTTTTGACTACAATGCTAAACCAAGATTTCAAGCTTTATTTTCCCCTTCATTTCTTGTTATGTCATGAAGAATCAGCTATGTGGAAGAGATGAGAATGTCTTTGATTTAAATGACCAAGACTTAAGATTGTCTTTACCGTGGCAGAAAATAAAGCTGCTGCATATATTTCCAGTGGCAGTATTATTGTTACAGGGTATGACAATCACAATCTTTTTTCTTCTCCTAAAAATATGTCTAAAGAGCCACACAGTTTATATACTGCATTCAAAATATTTTTCTTCGTTTACATTGATTGCATATTTCAAATCATGTTACAGCTGTATCGCTTAGCCTAAATCAAATAAGGAATCCACATAAATGCATACACACACTTTGCTTGTTTTTAGACATTCCTAGTATTGACAAGATTAAAATATTTTTCTCATTCATTATTTATTGTGATATGATGAAACAGTAAGAGTATGTATTTAGCAAACATCACAAAGTAGAGTTAAAATGTGGACATGCTGTCTCGTTTCAATTTTGCTGCGACAATGTTAAGTATGTGACTACCTGACTGCAATAATGACATCTTGGGGTGATGAAGATTTAAGATGCTTTGCAAGGATGCAGTGTTATCCCAACTCTTCAGCCATGCTGATTAGGAGCATTATTAAATGGATGGACCCAAGACTGGAAGGTCCTGCTGCAGAGGACTGGGGGAATCAGTGCTGGATGCAAGAGCAGCCCCAAACCCCTCCATGCCTCCAGCAGTGCCTAACTGGGATGACTGAAGGCAGGCAGTCACACGCCTCTCCCACACTCCTACAAGCACCAGTGTTTTTTATTAACAAAAAATATGTTCTCTGGGCTGTTTCTCTGCCTCTTGGGTGGACTGGCAGTCCCTGGCAGCTGGAGCTGGGGGTCAAGCAATGCTCTGTCTGGGTGAAACTCAGGTGTGGGGCAGATACGTGTGGCTCTGGCTGTTGGGTGTATTTACCTTGGGTTGAAACTACAGGCACGATCCCAGTTTCCAGCTCACAGTTGGGCACCATTCTGCACATTTCTACTGGCAAAAAAAAGCAAGGAAGTGCCAAAGAGCAAGCACCAGAGCAAATCAACTGTAACCAAAACTGGTTCTGCTGGGCAGAGGAGCAGAGAGCTTGCCTTCTGCAGAATGTGGCAGTATCTGGGTTAGAATGTAGAAAAAAAGACACATTTTAGCCCAAATACTTATTCTTGCATACTACAATCTAAATATACTCTCTATGATAAATACAGTGGAATAATCAGAAGGTACCGAATGCTTAAAATGCACCCTTAACAAAGCAAAACAATGTAATGCATATCTTTTTTTACGTGTCAAACAATTTGCCTAACAAATCATAATAATGCAGAATGATATAAAATTCACCCATCAAGCCCAAATGCATGCACGAAGATTACCATGGCAAAGAATTGTGAATTTCATTAAATATGTTAAAGGCAAAAAAAAAAAAAAAAAAAAATTGCGCTTTGAAAAATAGTAATCCTGTCTTTCAACAAAAATATTATAGGAAGCTATGAATTTGGTAGATCTGAATAGGATGTTGGTACATGTTTTACTAAGGTAATATAATGGCACACTATTATTAGATCACATTAATCATTACTGTGCCAAAGGCACTGACAGCACCACTGAAAAGGATTGAAAGGGCTGGTAATGGATATAAATTACCCATTGTGTGATAAAAGGATTTTTACTAAGAAGGTAAGAATAAAACAGCAAATTTCTAATATAACTGTTGTGTAAAAACCAAAATAAAAGTAATCCAGTCAGTAATATCCACAAAATCAGAAAGTAAGCACTTTTGAAACAAGATAAAGTCACAATAAAAACTGTATACAATGTAAAATTAATTTAGTGCTGCATAATATTACTATCAATTTAAATAGTTTACATGATGACCTCTATGGTCAAGAGAAAGGTAAGCTTTGTTAATTAGAATTGAGTATGAGCTTCTGCATGCGTATTTTAAGTTTGTGGGCTTGGAATTTCTTTTTTTTTTTTTTAATGCATAATGGTTTAATAACATCCCCCTGAAATTCAAGGCATGTTGAGAGTTTTCTGTTTTGTGCATTAACATCACAACAAACAGCACATCCCTCAGACGGTTTTATTTGGATCCCAAATGCTATTACGAAACGAACCACGTCTTTGCTGAGCTATTTAACCATTTGATTGAAACCATTTGTATCACTAATTGTCCGGTCCTGTGCTCCTCCTTTACTCTGGCAAGTATTTCCTGATATTAGTGGGGATCAGTGGAGTGAATTGGTCAAACTACATCCTTATTTACAGCATTAGAAAACACACATATCTTCTCTGAAGCTGATGGAATTATTCTAGAATCAAGTCACCGTAATTCTTTTCAAGTCAATTGTCTAGAATAAAATCCAGTAGCTCACATTCAATTAGTAAGTTTTAAAAATTGTGAGCCATACTCTTAAATGATATAAATTCATAAGTACAGACATCAATCCTGAAAACACTTACGTCTCAACTTTACTCACGTGAGTAATTCCATTAGCATCAGTAATTCAATACCTGCTTAGGCATTTGCAGTACTGAAGCTTTAATATGCCTGGATATCCTCTCACATCAGCTATAAATCAGCACAATTCCTCTGAATCACAGAGATTCTACTAATTCACAAGATATAAAAAGGAATGGACAACCCAGTGTAACAATTAAAATAAAGAAATAACATAAGAATTTCATTTGGGAGCAGAAGCTATCAGAAATTTTGATTTAAGGATCAATTAATGCATGTGGAATGAGGAATTAATTATTGGTTATTTCCTAAGAAGCAAGACTTTTATTTCAAACTGAGGGCCAAATAACCCAATTTTGATTTCACACCTATTTCCACACCAATCTGATTTCTCAGACTTTACAGGAGTTTTTCTTCTACTGCACTGGAATAGCTCAGAGGAAAATCACATATACAATGTAGTACACCCCTCCACCCACTGATTTTCATGGGTGTTCTTCTCATGCTAATATACAACAGAATACGGTTCTTAATAATATGCATGAGATGTTCTATTGAACTTACAGGAGAAAAAAAAAAAACAACCAAAAAATGATAAAATGAATTTAATCAGGAGTGTCATGGGTTTTTTTAAATCAGCAGTCTGATGATAAAGTAATAAATGATGATTCATCCCCAACACAATTATTACATATCAACTGCATAAAGATGAATGCTCATGATTTTACCAAGCAGAATTTTTTCTTGAAAAAAATCTATTTGTAGCTCACTAAAACCTGAAAGAACTACAAAAAAGTTTTGCAAGACATAGACATAATATTTTTGAAGACATAAAAAATGTGATAACTGATTTTTAAAACTAATTTAGGTACTTCATTTCCCATTAATTTTTTTAAATATGGAAAAACTAAGCTAGACTCAGATCCATAAGTAGAAGAAAGCATGACAACAATATAAGTATTCTTACCAATTATTAAGCCAACAAATCTGTTCCCTGGATCAGAAAATTCTTAAAAGACACTGGATAGGTACTGAAGGTCACAACTGGAAAAAGAAAAACATTGAGAAATTTAATATGTCAAAATTCAGTGTTTGGTTCAGACATTTACATTAAAATATTACAATGCCACCTCAAGCAGACAATCTACAGGACAGCAGAGAGCATTAAGAATTACAATATTACTGGGATTAACACCTTTTATTTTTTAGCTTCCATAATGTATGTGTTTGGTGGTCATTTTATATTTGGAACTGAAAACTTCTTTCAGTTCTGGATTGTTTTGAGAGGGAAAACCTTCTCTCAAGATAATGATGAGGAGCAGAAAGAAATTCTTCTGATCCTTTCCCCTAGACAGTACAGCAAAAGAGGACAAAACAGGATAAAACAAAAGTTGCATAGCATACTCCAGAAACCCAGTTATTCTCTTTGACATTGATATTCTAATGTTTCAAACTGAGTAAAAAGAGAACAGCTACTAATTGTATTTTTACTTTTTTTAAATTCCATTTTATAACAGAAATAAGTCCTTTGTAGATGATCTCATCTAATAAACCCTACTTAAAAGAGATAAGAGCCAGCAGTAAAAGCCATGCAGAATACTTCCAAGATATTTGTCAGTAGTGAATTTAGGGCCATTACATTAGTAAGCAAAATAGAAACAAAAACAAAGGGCGTTCTTAGAGCAAAATAAAGTTCACTCGACTGAAGCTATAATCTGAAGAATTTATGACTGAGAATTCTAACTATGTTTATTCCTATGAATGTCTAACAAATAAAATTAAAGGTCAGTTCCAAATAATACACTTTGTACATCTGCATCAACCAAACTCTTTCATACAGCAGGCTCTGAAACCCCAGTTCAAGCACCACAGCCTCTGGGTTCACCTTTCCAGCCCTGATTGCCCAGAGGAGCATTGACTGAGAGCTCTGAGAGCTGCAGTGGTGCCAGCATGAACAAAACTGCAGCCTTCATCTCTGGGGGAAACCATCAGGAGCTTGGCCACAGGGCTGGATTTGGTTTAAATTGGTCAGCACCGACAGGACCACACTGCTGCTCAGTGCTGTTGTTGGCTTGAAGAGTAAACAGCAACTTTGAGGGCTCCTCTTGCTGATGAAAACAGTATGAAATAATTCTGAAAACAGAAGCTCACCACTAAGGAGCATAGCCTTCCCTTAGTGCAATACTGATACAACACTTCTCTTGTACCCTCTGAGATCTCTGCAGTCTCCACCAGGTCAGGATTACATCCAGTCAAAGTTCAGTCCCTCTCTGTCCACACCAGCTCCTCTTTCCCCTTGGGTTCCCCACCACACCAAGCACAGGCTCACTGCCACTGTGATGGCTCACCATAAGGCTTCCTAAATCCACCTGCCTCCCTCCTCTCTGGCAGACTGAACCAGTCTTTGCCATGTGTTTCAAAACCTTTTCCAAGTGATAATTCTGCCATAGAACTTTTCTGACACAGGAGCATTGCTCCAATTAAACTCCAAGCCCCATCTTTAAAACTCAAATTTGCACAGCAAACCACCAACTATCCTGCAGTAATCACCTGATTTGCCATTCCCATTGCTCCTCATACCTAGGAAGGCATTCTTCCCTGCTCTTTCCTCATGCCCAGTTTTCTTTTACCTGCCAAGTATCTCTGGGTTTATATTTGAATTATAAGCTCTGAACAGCAAGCCTGTTCTCTCATGAGACACTTTCCTATTGAGCTGGATGGGTGGTGAGCAGGTACAAGGCATTACTCCAACCCCATATCAATGGGAAAACCCAGTTACATGAGAAAAACATTGCAAAAGTCAAGAGAAGCACCTACAGTGTTGACTGTAGAGAATAAAAAACCTTTTGTGACTGGGTAAAAGAAACCCCTGTATCAGATTTGGTCTTCCTAAACATGAAATTGTATCTAGATAGGATTCAGATCCCATTTATGAAGGCCCATGCCATTTTAGAATTTAAATAAGTGAATTTCAGTTACTATATTTGAACACATAAGAACAGCAAATTCCTGGACTGCTGCAGATAAACATAGGTCCCATCCAACATTTTCAGTTGCACGGTATCTAAAAACAGTGACAGCTTGTTTGTCTGGAATTTCTGCTCTTGTTGATGTCTTAAAATCTCAGAGATATACCTTTCTAGTGTTTACTTGCAGCTCATTCAATGTAAAAGCCAAGAAACAGAAACAAAAATAATAAACTGTTAGGTTTCTAAAAGATGTTATCTCACTAAACAGGTTCTTTACTCCTACACCAGCATCATAGGCCACATTTTTGCTATGCTATTACAAGGCTACTTGTGTTTAAAAAAAAAATCAGCTTTTACATACACGCTCATGACTTGCAAAATTCTAGGAATGATTCTCAAGGGGCTTTCACTAAGATGCTTTATAAATTCTGATGACAGACAGAACACAGTAAGGCTTCATCTCTTAAAGTCCTGTACTGATTTGTTTGGAGGCTTCATGTCATTGATCAGCATGTCAATGTCTCTTGCAATCTGCTTTCCAGTTCATGACTGAGAGTGAACCCCTCAGGTTTAAAACCTTAAATGATTTAAGGTCTGTGATACATAACCTTACGAACAAATTGGGAAAATCTGTAGCTTTACACATTAAACTGTAACAGAAATGATTTAAAGCCTTATAAAAAGGTATTTTACTTACCTGTGCTAATATTATTCTAACACATTTGACACTGACTATGTAAAGCAGATATTTTAAAGGTACAGGCAGCAAGCTGCTTGGAAACAAATTAAGACAGTTCCACTTAGGTCAAATTGGGCCAGTTTACCAGTGTCTAATACACTCCCTGGCATTAAAAAATGGCACCATGAATCCTTACAGACCAATTTATTACAGTAAGCCTCCCACAGTAACACTGCTGTGCAGTTGCACTTGGCTCAATGAGTGATCCAGCAAACCCCCAGAGAACAAAAAACCCCAAAGATCTTCAGAAACAGTATGATAAAAATAAAAAGTAGTGGCAGGACATAACTAGGATATAATAGCACAATTTCTGTTCATTCTTAAAGCATGGTTATATAGCTCATTCCCTGAAATGAATTAGAGACATGAAAGGCAGAAAGTAATCTAGTCCCACTGATGAGCAGGGGCCAGAAGGATTTCTGCAGGTTACAGATGGAAATCTAAAATACAGCAAGGGAAAACAGAAGCTTGAGCATGGACTTAGCAGCACATCCCATTCCTGTTCAAGTCAATGTTAAACCCTGCTAATCTCAAGGAGACAAGGCTCAGGCCCTCTGTAAAAGGCATACCCTTTCTGATGGAATGAGGTGTCATGTTTAAATAATTATTCCCTATCAGCTGCTTTTTGAGGGCCTCTTAAATTGCCATGGCATGGCTGCTCTCACCCTGGGCACATCAGAGATGCAGGGACAGAGATAGGCAGGGAAAGAGGCTCAATGACAGCACAAAGCCAGCCCAGGAGCTGTGCAGAACACCCTTCCCTGGCCTCCATGTGAGCACTGCATTCATCAGAAATGCAGGATGGGACCAGCGGGGCCTGAAGGGTCCACTTGGTGTCACTGGGAGTTACATGCATAAATGAAGAGAGATAAACAGTCCCTAAAGCAGGGT